>NW_027512998.1:0-300872 GCF_048772815.1 Callospermophilus lateralis | reverse complement strand
AAACATTGAAAACTACCCATCTAGAGTTTTGATCCTAATTAGATTCAGTTTTTTTTTCTTGTGACATAGAATGTGTTTGTTGTGTACTCTGCACTGGATAGTTTAAATTTCCAAGCTGACCTTCTGTTTTATGACAAAGAAGTTAGAAATATCTATTACCTAAGACTGGTCAGAAAGCCCCGAGGGTGGCCCTGTTTTTGATCTAGTGTCAGGACGATTATCCCCCCTGGACAAGTTCTAAAGAATAATGGGAGGGAAAATAACATGCGTTTGATCATGTCACAAATTGTCCTTGATCAATGAGCCAGCAACACATAAATGCAGAGAAAAATATCTAAAAGGGCACATGCAAAACCAATACCAGTGATTTACCTCTGGAAAGTAATGGAGTTTGATGTGGCAGCAGTAAGGGGTGTGTATGTGTTCATGGAGAATTTTAGCTTTACCTCTAACATTTAAATTTTAGATGGAGAATAAAACATATATGATTTATGTAAGTAAATATGCTGAAAAGGAAGAAAAAATTTTCCGTAGTTTTATTGGTGCATATGTACATAATGGTGGGACTCATTGTTACATTGTCATACATGCACACAATGTATCAATATAATTAGGCCAATATCATTTCCCAGGATATCTCCTTTCTACCCCTTGTCCCTCCCCCTAGTCCCCTTCCTCTGCTTTACTGATCTTCTATTGATTTTTATGAGATCCCCTCCTCATCTTTCTTTTCTATTTACTTCTCTAGATTCTACATATGAGCGAAAACATATGATCCTTGACTTTCTTGTTTGGCTTATTTCACTTAACATAATTATCTCAACTTCCATCCATTTTCCTGCAAATGACATGATTTCATTTTTCTTTTTGGCTGAATAAAATTCTATTATCTATATATACTATGTTCCTTCTCCATTCATCTGTTAACAGATACTTAGGCTGGTTCCATAGTTTGGCTATTGTGAATTATACCCCTATTAACAGAGGTATGCTTATATCTCTATAGGATGCTCATTTTAATTATTTTTTGAGTTGTTTATTTTTTCACATTTTTATTGGTTCATTATAGTTGTACATAGTGGTGGGATCTGTTTTTATATACATGCACACAATATAATTTGGCCAATATCATTCCCCAGTATTTCCACCACCTGTTCCCCAGATTTCAATTCTTCAGGATAAATACCAAGAAGTGGTATTTGGGGGTCATGTAGTGGCCTTAATCCTCATCTTTTAAGGACACTATATACTGATTTCCATAGTGAATATACTAATTTACACTATATACCCACGGTGTAAAGTGTTTCCTTTTCTCCACATCCTCTCCAGAATGTATTAATATTTCATGGCTACCATTCTGACTGGAATGAGATAAAACCTCAGTGTGGTTTTGATCTGTGTTTCCAAAATTGCTAAAGATGTTGAATTTTTTTCATATACTTGTTGGCCACTTGTATTTTTTCTTTTGAGAAGTCTCTGTTTAGTTCATTTGCCCATTTATTAGTTGGGGGTGGGGTTGGGGTGTTAAATTTCTTGAGTTTTTTAAATATATTCTGGATGTTAATCCTCTGTTGGAAGAGTCACTAGCAAAGATTTTCTCCTATTCTATAGGTTTTCTCTTTGTATTCTCAATGGTTTCCTTTACTGTGCAGATGCTTTTAATTGGATACCAACCCATTTGTTAACTCTTGTTATTATTTCCTGAGCTTTATGGGTCCTACTGAAAAAGTCATCACCTGTGCCTCTCTGTTGGAGTGTTGACCCTGTTTTTTTCAAGGAGTTGTATAGGTCTACTTCCCAGGTCTTTGAGTTAACTTTTGTGCAGGGTAAGAAATAAGGATCTAGTCTCTTTTTTTCTACATATGGATAGCAAGTTTTCTGCTCTATTTGTTAAGAAAATAGATTTTTAACATTAATTTTTATTATTTTTTCCAATATAAAAACATACTTGTTATAGAAAATTTGAAAAAATATGGAAAAAAGACATCTTTACATTATCCTTTCACAGATAGCCATTGTTAACCTTTGATATACTTCATCTAGATTTATTTTTACATATTTTAAAAATTAATTTATTATGAACAACAACACCTTCCTTGATTTTTTTTGAAGGGCATGATAGTTTATTTTAAAAAATTGTACCACACTGATCATGTTGACCAGCATACACATGATAATGGCTTTTCTCTTGGGTATCAACATTGCAGTATTTTTGTATACTGAAATGTTTCAAAGGACCAAGAACGTTAAGAGAATAAAGATCTTAAATGAAAATGGACACTAATAACTCTGGTGCTCTAACACACAGAATTAATTTAAACCCCTTATGAATCAGCGACATAATGTTATCTAGTTATGAAGAACAAAAGTTCTCTTAGAAGTAGACAGCATGGACTTATACTTTTTTGTACTTTAATCTTTAGTTTTTATTAATCTATGTCCACCCTGGTTAAAGCACAATCATACAACAATACCTCAGATAATTTCCATGCTATCATTGCACAAGTTTAGTTTTTTTTTTTTTACTAAAAAAAAAAAAAAATCAATCCATCATCAAAATAAAGAGGCAGATAAATGTGACTTTCAAATCATTTGAAAAGCATAGTGCTTTTTTGTCCAATACAGATTCAAATGCTATAAATTTCAAACTTCTGCAATAAAATTATATATATATATATATATATATATATATATATATATATATTTATACATGGGTTTTGTTTATAAGAACTGTATTTTTCAATCAATAAGAGAAAGTTACTCTTTAGAGAACAACATATTTGGTGGCATTTCCAAGTATCTGTAATAGACAAAGCCACATAACGTTAAGTCTGGCTCTAAGTATTATAAGGTACAAAATTTTGACCAGAGACCAAAATTATATAATCTGATATTAAAAATCCAACCCATATGAGACTATTTTTGAGAGTAAATGTGCTGTTGAGTAACTATTCCAATAACCTTTTCTTCTTATGCCTTTCTGCAAACCAACCTTTTTTTTTTTTTTTAATCATTGTGACTCACCACTATTTCATACTGATCTCTTTACTTCCATGTTAACATTTCAGTACCGGGATTTCTGAGGCAGCATTAAGTTTGATTTCATAAAACAGTAGACACGTTAACCTTTCAGTGACAGTTTAAATCTGTAAACTCAAGAATCACATTATTTAGCTCAGCAACTATAAAAACATTTGAGGTTTTGGCATTTCAAGCCAGAATCTCTTTGTGCTTTTTAAATTAAGCTGCTTTTGAATGTTTTTGGTATTTATCAGCCATTTGTATTTCCCTTATAATAAAATACATTTAAAATAGTTTTTAAGGTTAAATGTCGGGGAGTAGGGCTTTAATCAATACTTTCTTTGTTTCAGCACAGTTTAAATCAGTTATTTTTTTCCTTCAGTATTGGAATAGTAGAAATTATTCTGGTCCCTCCTTAGATCAACCAACACCACTTTTATCACATATAACACTGAAATTTACAGACATCCCTGAAAAGTTTTTGATTAAGTAAATGAGTGAATCACAGTGGAGTCTCAATCAGTTAACAGTGTAGATCCATTTATAAACAAACAAATAAACAAATAAAAAAACTGAATATTAAAAGAAAACCTTCAAGCTAAAAAAAATAAAAAGAAGACGAAAAAACAAGAAAACCCTCCCAGGAACTGAAACCAAGTGTGTGTTGTCACTGATTCTGTACTTGTCTCCCCTGATTGATCAGACTCTTCTTTCTCCATATTATAAGACATGTTTGCTAAAATCCTCACGCCGAGTTCTCAGGACACTTGCGTGAAGAGGCTATGCTACCGTAACATCTAAGAGAATATAGTGCACCATCTCTTCCCTAATAGACTTCGTATCCAGAGATGAGCATCGAGTCTCACTCTGCTGTGTTCGCCAGCATGTTTCAGAAGATAATACTTGCTGTGCAGACTGATGATAGCTGATCCTCCCACTCCACCCCCACCCCTGCCAATATGAGGTTATAACCAGTTTATCATCATGTACACTGGCTTTTTACTCTTTCAATCAGAAAAGTTGTGGCTTCCTTGCGGGGCGGGATGCAAAATGAAAAACTAAGAGTCTAAAGGCACAAAGTCGCATAGCTGCTCTAGTTGGAATTTGTAAACAGAGAACAGGTTGAATTTAGGTAATCCCAATCTGAGAGTGAAAAGGAATCCACAGCAGACTTTATCCAGCCAGCTTCTTTCAGACCCTTCATGGGTTTTGAGGTCTACAAAGTATGCACTAAAATACCCATACTTCAAAAAGCAATAAGGCAAATAGTATAATCATTATTCCAAAAGTTACAATGGTAGTGTAGGCATACATAGTATAATTTAGTTACAATGTGTGGTACTGTTTCTATGATATAGCCATATTAATGGTTTCTCTCCTACATAATTATATATTCAGCTGGCTTTCAGTTGAACACAAAACCATCCTTGTACCACCACTGATAGTTGGCAATAGCTCTTTGACAGCAGTTTTTATTCTGCTGTAGAAATTATTCTTGAACTGAAAAAAGTTCACAATCCAATGTCCAGTCATTAAACACTATCATATTTGTGAAGAGCTTCTTCCAACTTCTGGGTCACTTTTTGGAAAAATATCATTTGTTGTTGTAAGAAATGCTGCATCTGTGATTTAAAGTCTCTTACTCGAATTTGATGGAAGTGGTGAATTTCAGCCAAAGTGGCAAAAGAAATAGTGTTACAGTGATCCTGAATGCCATCAGCCTTTTTGACCTCCATCTTCCCTTCTTCCACGTGTCGCCTACTCTCCTTTACTTTGGTAAGAGCTCCTTTCTGAACGTGGATGATATCCGGGAAGTTGGCCAGGTGCCCTTGATACAGCGCTAACAGGTCCATTACTGGGTCCAGGTCCTGCCTGGGCTGCTCGGCAAAGAGCTCACCGATGGCGTCATAGGCATCTCCGGTGAAGGCAATGGCCTGATTCAGGCCTGCTGAGAAAGCCTGCTGGTCCAGCTCAAAGGCCTGGCTGAGCCCACGGAAAGACTGTCCCACCTTCTGATATTCCTTCTTGAAGCCCGTCACCTGCTTGCGCGAACTCGTTGGCAGTGTGGTTGAGCTGCAGCGTGCTGTCATCCATCTTCTTGGTGAAGCACTTGAAGCCATCTATCTTGCTCTCCACCTCCTGCAGGTCAAGAGCTGCTGCGGGCGGTGTGCTCAGGGTCAAAAAGAAGTTGGCACCCACCATTTCATCCTTCTCGGCCTTCCTCTTGCCCTGTTTCCAGGCCTTCTCATCTGTGCTAATGGGGCAGGTCAGGAAGTGCTGGAAGACATCACACTGTGCCAGCACTGGGTGGCTGGCCACGTGGTTCATCCACCAGATCAGGCCTTTCCTGCGCTTGGAGATGAAGTCCTCTTCGAAGCGGCCAGTAGCCTGCTTCTCGGGCAGGTGGGGCACAGAGATGACAGGAAACTTCTCAGCCAGGTGCGCATACAACCAGTCGAAGTGCTTATAGCGCCTGTGCACCGGGACCTGTGTGTGTGTGGGGACCAGCTTGTAGGAGATGTAGCTCTTCATACCCTTGAACTTGGTCTGCTTGGTGGGGTCGTCGATGGTGCACTGGAAGGGGTAAGGGTTCTCCTGCCACTCGGAACCATAGGGCCCTAGCACCACGCATAGCTTGTCCCCATCCTTCAGGAAGCCCGAAGCCTTGCCCAACACGAAGGCCTCCCCACCTGACTTGACAAAAGTGGAGAAGCGGTTGAGGTTGCAGCTCACCGTGGCCGAGCTCTTGGCCCCCGAAGGGTGGTACTGCGGAGGAGCTGATCCACCGCGGGAGCCCAGCGACGACAAGTCAGAGCCGGTGGACAAGCGGTAGCGGCTAGCAGCGCCGCCGCCGGCGGACGACAAGCCGTCGAGGTCCGGGTAGGTGCCGCTGCCCAGCACGCCAGGCTCGTCGGCCACCGTGGAGCTGTCGTCCCACTCTCGTCGTCCCAGTCATCGTTGCTGCCCTGGCTGGCCTGGTAGCTGCCGTAGAGTTGCTGAGGCGACGGCTGCAGTACACCCCCGGCATACGGAAAGCCCACGCCGGGCGGCTGGAAGGTGCTCGGCGGCGGCGCCTGCTGCAGCTGCAACAGCGGCTGGAAGGCGTCGGGCGGCGGCTTGAAGGAGGCGGGCGGCGCCGCCGGCAGGGGCTCGAAGCCGCCGGGCGGCACGTTAGCATAGCGAGCAGGGGCGCCCGGACCGCAGTCGCCAGCCGGGCCTGGCTCGGGGGCTCGGATCACCTGCACGTAAGAGGCCGGGAAGAGACCGCGGTCGCCGAGGCTGTTGACTCCCTCGAGCCAGCCCTCAATGTCCTGCTCGCTGCACAGGCTCAGCACCTCGTGCTCCCGCAGTGATATCTCTCCCGGGTTCTCCGACCTGAAGTCGTACAGCGCCCGGGCGCGCAGCGCCATGGTCCTGGCGCCTTGGCGGGAGGTCCAGATACCGGCGCCCCGTGCCCGGCCCCGCCCAAGGTGCTCGAGGTGCTACCCGCACCCTGGTACACGGACTAGAGCCCTGAAGGCAGAGCGCAGCCCGCCTCCCCGGCCCGCCGGTAGCGCCCTCCGCGCAGCTCCGCTTGCAGCCCCGACTGCCGCGCAGGGCCGCCGGCGGCCCGGGGGGAGGCCCGCGGCCTCCCGCGTCCCCAGTTGCGCTATTCCACAGCCGAGAGCCACCTTCCTTGATTTTTAATCTTCTTTTTGCTGGTTTAGAAGCTACTAGTCCTCTGCTTGGAAAAATTCTATAAGGCCTAATAATAATTATTTTGTTAATATAACATTTATCTTAAATGTTTTGTTAGCTTTAATACTCACAAAAATTTGATTAAATGTGTTTTTTTATGGATCCTATTTTATAGATGAGGAAACTGGAGCTTAGGAGACGATATATAGCTTGCCCACAGATAGCCACATCCAATCACCTTTTCTAGCTAAAGGCTGGGTGATGCTGACCCAGGGAGCATCTCTTCCCTGAAGTTACAAGACTTTCAGGATCAAAAGTTCTTCAGGTCTGGGTGTGCAATCCAGTGGTAGACTGTCTGCCTGGCATGCATGAGGTCCTGGGTTATAATCCCAGAACGAACAACAACAACAAAACAAATAAATAAAAACAAGTGCTGTGAAGTCCTGACTCCCACAGTGAGCCAGGAGTGATGTATCTGAGAGCTCAGAAGCTAAAAGCCACCAGACAGCCACAAGACGACAGCAGGGATGAATTGTGGAAAGAATGCAAGTTTCTAGCTAAACACCAGTGACAGTGTTGTCACCCAGATGGACCAGGTGCGAGTGGAGGAATCGGGAGCTGAAGCCCATCCATCACAATGTACTGCTTAGTACAGAGGACAAATAAGTGCACCCCTATTCCTTGAGTCTTCTACCATGGAATTGTCATAGAATATCTATTGGTCTGTCCTTCTCCCCTCCCTGCCTACTCTCTGCAGAAAGAACCAGAAAAGCTGGCTGTGAAGGTCAGCACCTTTCCCTGGGTGCTCTGGAGTACATAAAGCCAGAGGACATTTCTTCTTGCCTGCTATGATAAGCTATTGCTGGTGACTTCTGACCTACACATTTGACACCTAGGAAGAGATTTATTGTATTTGGTTAAGAGTTTGGAAGACATGCTTCTAATTACATAATGTATCACTGTCTAATGTCTCTGGTTTTCCTTCACCTATGTTTGCATTACATTTACCACTGAAATGTTTAAATTGAAAGGTATAGAAGCCGAGTTTCTAAAAAGTATAAAAATATCAAAAATATTTGAGGAAGTAAATATTCTACTTATTTGATGATGATGATGATTATTAGCCAGCCTACGAGCCTTTTTAAGATTTTTCCCTTGTGTTGTCAAAATATCTATTCATACAAGTGGCAGCAGAGGCGCTCATCTTACAGGTTAATTTCTATCTGAACTTTCTGTGACGGAAAACACTTGTTAAAATGCCTGTGTATGTCAACAAGTTTATGGTTTCTTAAAATGTGTGTGTGTGTGTGTGTGTGTGTGTGTGTGTAAAACAAAAGAGAGAAGATGACAGACAGATAAACAGGTAGATATTAGACTGATAGATAAAATAGAAATTACTTTTGTGGCTCCTCTCCTGTCCAGTAATTCCAAAACCATGTGTGATTGTTTTAGTCATCCTTTTTGTCACGTTGAACAAAATATCTGATAAGAATAATTAAAGGAGTAAAGATTTATTTTGGCTCAGGGTTTCAGAGGTCTCAGTCCATAGATAGCTGACTTTATTGCTTGGGCCCCAGGTGAGGCAGAAAGGATGCAGGAAAACAGCACAGGATATGATACTAAGAAAAAGAGAGAGGATTCCACTCACCAGGGACAAAATATAAGCCCTAAAGCCGTGTCCCAGTGATCTACCTCCTCCAGGCACACCCTACCCGCCTACACATACCATCCAATTATTCCGCATCAATGGATTAATCATTGATTAAGTTACAACTCTAAAGATTTATTCATTTTACCTGTGCACATTCTGGCATTGTCTCACACATGAGGTTCTGAGGGCCACCTTCCCTTGAGAGCCAGGGGCTTTGGCACATGCCTGTAATCCCAGTGGCTCAGGAGGCTGAGACAGGAGAATTGTGGGAGTTTGAAGCCAACCTCAGCAAAAGTGAGGCGCTAAGACCCTGTCTCTAAATAAAATACAAAATATGGCTGGAGATGTGGCTTAGTGGTCGAGTGCCCCTAAGTTCAATCTCTAGTACCAAACAACAACAACAACAAAAAAAATGAACAAAAAAATCTCAATTATGTTCCCCTTGAATAATTAACACTTTTTCTCCTTAAGCATGTTGCTTTTCTGTTTCACCATGGAAACTTTCCATCATGTGCTCAGGAAGCTGGGGCTCTGGAGTACTGCCCTCCCACTCTCCAGTACATGCGCTTTCTCCCGGGGTCTTCTCTGGAGGACCATAGCCATTTCTGGAGCTTGTCCAGGAAAGAAGAAAGTAGATCTAGTTCCTTCTGTTGTGACTTTGGTTATGCTATCTGCACAAACTGCTCCAATACACTTTCCCAATGTCTTTTCCCTTTGTCTCCCCTCTTCTCCCACATATCTCTTCCTCCAAACCTTTCTTCGGTATTCCATGCTGTCATTGTTCTCTACCTCAAGGTCATATGCATCACCATGTAAGCTACACACCTGCGGTAGCCAGCCTCCTAGATGGCCCCATGGTTTAGTCAGCTTTTTTTGCCACTGTGACTAAAAGACCTGACAAGAGAAATTTTAGAGAAAGAAAAATTTATTTTTGGCTCATAGTTTTAGAGGTCTCTATCCACAGACAGCCTGGTCCATTCCTTGGGGCTCAAAGTGAGGCAGAACATCATAGTGGAAGAGTGGATGGAGGAAAGTGGCTCAGGATATGGCCAGGAGAGAGAGAGAGAGAGAGAGAGAGAGAGAGAGAGAGAGAAGAGAAGAGGAGAGGAGAGGAGAGGAGAGGAGAGGAGAGGAGAGAGAGGCTCCACTTGTCAGATAAAAAAATATATACCCCAAAGTCACACCCCCAATGACTCACCTCCTCCTGCTACACCCTACTCACCTTCAGTCACCACTTAGTTATTCCCATCAGCGGATTAATTCATGTAATGGGTTAAAGCTCTCATAATCCAATTGTTTCTCATCTAAACCTTCTTGTATTACCTTACACATGAGCTTTGGGGAGCCACCTCATACCCAAATCATAACACCCTATGATCCCTACCTCCTTGTATATATACCTTAAATACTGCCTTTATGTGTAGCAGAGCTGGCCTGTATTACCATTAGGATATTATGGTAATGAAGTTCTGTGAATTCCAAAGTTAAGGTCACAAAATACATGTTCTTTCCACCTTGCTCTCTCTTGGATCCATGAGCTTGCTGCCATGTTTTGAGGATGCACAAGTGGTTTTGTGGAGGGTCCATTTGACTAGGACCTAAGTCCTACCAACAGCTAGCAGTTCCTTCCCATGCGAGTTCCAACCTTGTGAACAAGCCACCCTTAAAGTAAATTCCCCAGCACCAATAAAGTCTGCAGATGCCTGCAACCCTGTCAACCTCTTGTCTACAGCCCCCTAAGAAACCCTGAGCCTAAAGCACCTAGCACAGTAGCTTCTGAATTCCTAACCCACAGAAAGTGTGAGATAATAAATGTTTGTTGTTTTAAGATAGTAAGTAGGTTTGGGGCAATTTGCCATGCAGCAATAAAAACTAAGACTCTTTCCATCATGCCTGACAACACAGTTAGCACTGCATGTCTTTGTGGCTTCACATCCTTGTGGTTAAAGCCCTCCAATGGCTCATCACTAATTTGGGATAAAACACAAACCCTTTCACACAGCTTAGGTCTTTCCAGATCTGGCTCCTGTGTGCCTCCCAGCCTCACCCTGCCCACTCTGCCTTTCCTCCCCCATCTCTCTGACTACTCTGAAACACACTGCATCTCCCTGCATGTGGATGGATAAAACTGCCAGATAAAATATAGCTTTCCCAGTGAATTCTGAATTTCAGATAAACAACCAATAATTGGCATGGTTATACAATACACGGGGCACTCCTATGCTAAAAATAGTGTGCATTCTATAACGTTATCCTGTTGTTTATATGAAATTCATATTTCACAGGGCATCCTGTACTTTTAGGTGCTAAATATGGCAACCCTGCAGATGTGAACTGATTTCTCTCAGCTCCTACTCATCCACCAGCTAGGTTGCTGCAGCTCCCCTGCTTACCTTCCTGTCCTGCAAGATTCTAGAAAGAAAGAAATTGGCATCTCTAGAAAGCCCACACTGGCTCCCCCTTCACACATATCCCCAGGACAGATCTGATATGCCTGCCACAAGACCCCACCCCAACCTGTCACAGCTCCTCACTTCAAACACTGCCATTACAGCAGGCCTCCTCATCCAGGAGGGGTTCATTCCAAGACCCCCCAGGAATGCCTGAAACCACAGGTAGAACTGATTCCTGTGTAGAATTGTCTTTTGTATGCATATGCATGCATACCTATAATAAAGTTTAATTTATAAATTTGGCACAGTAAGAAATTAACAACCGCAATTAACACCGAAAAAAAGAACAAATTTAACAATATAGCATAATAAAAGTATGTGAATGTGGTCCCTCCCCGCCTTCTTGGGTCAAGACTAATACTAATATGGTTTGATTGCTGCTGTCCCTGGGTAATGAAACTGTAGGAAGTAAAACTGCAGATCAGGCAGAATAACTATTCATTTGCTTGTCTTCAGTCCTAGATTCTGAGCTCCTAACTTACTTACCATACAGCCTCTGTACCAAAAGCATGACATGATTATGGTTTACAAGTACTGGGTATTCACCGTAAGCTAGTTACCATTCTAAGATGTTTCACATATATTAACTTGTGAATCTTCATATCAAGACAAATGAAGTACTAGTAATAACCCAGTTTTACTGTGAGGAAACTGAGGCCAGAAGAGGCTATGTTCCTTCCCCAGTGGCATTCAACAATGGCGTTGAGTTTGGGGTTCAGACCCAGTTGTGCAACTCCAGAGCCCAACTTCTCATGATAAGCTAGAGACACTGCCTCTGTATGGTGGCTGACAAGTGTTTGGTGAATGAATGTGAGAACTAATTATCCAAATGAGCTAGCTAATTGCCTTCAAATGCAGACCCCTCTGCTTCTTCCCCTCCCAGCTCTCTCCATCCACTATTGCCTAGCACAAAGATGGTACCTACCTCAGGGAAAAGGCCAAAGAACTCTTTTGGTCTCTTTTTCCATCTTCAATTTCTGCCCACAGATCCAGGATACCACTGTGTACTGCACTTCCCTAAGGAAAAAGGGATCTGACTTAGGAATATAAACTAAGAGAGCACTGTGGTTACTAGCATGAATTCTAGAGAAAAACTTGCTCAGCTCAGATCTCAACTCTACTCTCTTTTTTTAAAATATTTTTTTAGTTGTCAATGGACCTTTACTTTAGGTAAATATGTGGTGCTAAGAATTGAACCCAGTGCCTTACACATGCTAGGCAAGCGCTCTACTACTAAGCCACAAACCCAGCCTCTCAGCTCTACTCTTTACCAGCTGTGTGACTTTGAACGAGGCCTCAGGACTTAGATTCTTCGTCTGAGAAAAGTAGATGATAGTTTTTAATTCATAGAGTATTGTTGAGAATTAAATGAAATTAAAGAAAGAAAACACCTTCACAGGGCCTGAAACAGTATGTACTTAATAAATGTCTGCTGTGAGCATTGTAATTATTATTCCACTCAGCCCCTGAAAAGATATCTGCAGACCCAGCACCTCCATGAACTTTCCTGACTTCCCTGGCCTCCTTCCTCTGTGCAGTTTCAGACAGCAGTTAGAGAGCTGAGCCACTGTGCCCCTAGGGAAGCAAAGCCCTCTCACTCTTGGGGACATTTTTATTGTTGCATTTTAATTATACATAATAGTGGGATTCATTGTAACATATTCATAAGTGCATCTAACATAGTGTGGTCAATTTCATTCCCCAGTATCTCCCTATACCTTCCTCTTCTTCTTCCCCGGGTTCCTCTTTCTCTACTGTACTGATCCCCTTCTATTCTCATGAGATACCCTCTATTATTTCCCCCCATTTTTTTCCTCTGTAGCTCCCACATATGAGAGAAAACACATAACCCGTGAATTTCTTAGTCTGACTTATTTCACTTAGCATGATATTCTCCAGTTCCATCCATTTTACTGAAAATAACATAATTTCATTTTTCTTTATAGCTAAATAAAACTTCATTATGTATATATACCACATTTTCTTTATCCATTTATCTGGTGACAAAGACTTAGGCTGGTTCCATAGTTTGGCTATTGGGAATTGCACTGGTATAAATATGAATGAATCACTATGTATGATGTATGTATGAATCACTATAGTATCTTGACTTTAATTATTTTGAATAAACACCAAGGAATGGTATACTTCTCACCTAACTTAATAATAGTAAGCCCATGATGGTTGATGGCTAACATTTTTTAGCATGCTGGGTACTGTGCTGAGTACTTTACATGTGTAACCTCACTTAATCCCTACCACAATACTGTGAGGTTTGGTACCATTATTATCCCTATTGTATGGATAAGAAAACTAAGCAATTACTAAAAGTCATGCAGCTAGTTAGAGAAGAACCCAATTTTTAATTCTATGGTATGGTATGGACATAGAATCTTTAATGATCCCCTTCTCTCCAGCCCCCAGGTTTCTGTGACAAACCTACCTAGCAGTTATTCCAGTTGATCCTGAAGACATAATACATTTGCAGAGTTGAGATCCCTGTCTCAACCTCTAGCTGCGTAGGTGATCACCTGGGAAGCTGATTTACTGAGCTACTCCACATGAAATGGATTAAAATTTCTGGAGAGTAGAACAAAAGCATTGGCTATTTTATAAGGTTTTTCTGGATGATCCCAACAGGCAGCCAGAGTTGAGAGACACTCTTCTTTAAGCCATTTCCAATGGATGTTGGTGTAGAAGAATCTGGTGTAACAGAAATAACCACCATAGTCAGAGGGTGCTGTATAGCCAAAGAAATAGGCAACAGATCCAGAAATATTCAGAGAACCATTTTGCAGGGACTTACAGACAGACACATAGTCAAGAGTGGCATCAAGATCATGACTTGGGTCAAAGGCATGGGGCATAGATAATGAGCAGGACAAAGGTGGCTTTCATCCAGACCAGAATGGACCTGGTTGTACTGTGCTAACATAAACATGTAGATCACATAGATCCAGCCACAATGCTCCACCTACCCTCTATTATTGTATTCATAGTGCACTAGGAAACTACATGAGGAAAACAGACCAGGGTTACTTAGTGGGAAATCATGGCAGTGACAACTCAATATGGCTGTAGTCATATCAAGCCAACTGTCTACAGATGTGTGAAAATTTAAACAAATTCTTGAGACCCTCATATCAGAACTCTGTTCAGAATGGTTTCTGCTCCTCCCCCTCTAAGAGCAGTCTCTGAACAGTGAAGGTGTGGCTATCTCACAGCTCTCAGAACTTTCCTTTATTCATCTTCTAATACATACATTATAGGATTGACTCACACTAATATAGAGGTAAGCACTTCCCTCAGACCCTTAAAGAAAAAAACATTCCCAGGTGCCTACTGCACTCACAGGAACCTGCAAGTCAGCATCTCCTTCTTTTTTGCACCTTGACAACACCTTGACTCATTATAGCCTCAACCCTGGGAGGTCATACCAATGTATTATAATAATCACTATTTACATAGTATAGCTTTCATCTGTTGGGGTTCTTTGGATGCAAGCAATAGAAACCAACTCTGACTTAAGTTGAGAAATAAATTATTGAAAACACAAGTGGGTCACAGACTCCAAGGAACCGCAGTGACCATGGAAAAAAAAGGAATCGGGGTACCCATAAGGAGGAAGGAGGCAGAATCTCTTCAAGAAACCACCTTAGAGATTCTGGTTTCCATCTGACCCTATTCCCAAGATTAATACCATAAGACCATATTTGACTCATATGACTGCCCCTTGGCACCATGATTGACAATTCCAACACTACCTTGAATAGAATCACTTCCCAAAGCACAATTGAGATGCTATAACAGAAGGACCTGGGGCTGGTACTGGACTGGAAAGGTATTAGATATTTGCTCTAGCACTGTGCCAATTACAAGATTTTATGTAAGAAAGTAACATCCTATGAGATGAGAGATGCAGGGAATGTTCATTTCAGGTAAAGCTGTGTCCTAATTGCTAATTCCTTCATGTTAGTGATAAATACTTCATAAAAAAATTTAAAAGCCCTGCACATACATAGCTATCATAATGTGGGTTTGCAAATCAGAGAGATCACACCTATTTGAATTGCCTACCACTATATGTGCAGAAGCAGAGAAAGGAAGAAATTTGTGGAGTCTGAGTATCATGGTTTTGATCTGGAACATATTCTAAAGGCTCAAGTGTTGGATGCTTGATCCCCAGTGCAGCAAGGTTAAGAGGTGGACTTCTTGGGAAGTGATCAGACCATGAGGCCTCTGACCTCATGGATGGATTTGCCCATTGATGGATTCATAGCTTGATGGCATTATTGGGAGATGGAAACTTTAGGACTGGAGCCTTTTGGAAGTCACTAGGGGCATATTCTGGAAGGGTATATCCTGTCCCCAACACCCCCCTCTCTCTCTCCTCCCTGCTTCCAGGCTGCCAAGGGATCAAACAATTTTGTTCTTCCACAACCTTCTGCCATGATGTTCTGTCTTACCACAGCCCAGAAACAATGGAGCCAGCCAACTTTTCACTGAAACCTCAGAAATCATGAGTCAAATTAATCTTCATCCTTTAAATTGATTTTCTCAGGTATTTTATTATAGCAATAAAAAGCTCACAAAGCCTCTAAATTTTGCTCCTACTTATGTCACCTCATCTGCATCTTGTCAAGTATTTCAGGTCTGACCATCTATTAGCAGTCAGCTATACACTGAAAGGCCATATCAGTTAGTTCTTAAGAGCGCACTGGGGCCATACCACCTAGGTTCAGCACCTATTTCTGCTATTTATTACTTATGTGTCTTGGGGAAGATGTTTAATCTCTCTATATCTCAGTGTGTCATAAATGCAAAATAAAGATGATAATAAATTAATACCTGTAAATGGTAAAATAGTTAATATCAATGAAGTACTTCATTCAATATCTGACCCCTAGTAAGTATTTGTATTTGTCTGCTTTTTGATGCTAGAACAAAATAACTGAGTATTTTATGAGGAACAGAGGTTTATTTAGCTCACAGTTGGGAGGCAGAAAGTCCAAACAGAATGGCACTGGCTCTTGCAAGCTCCCCTTAAACTACATTAAAACAAGTCATGTACAAGAGGGAGAGATCACATGACAAGACAGGAAGCCAGAAAGCTTCAAGAGTCAGACTTGCTCTTTTGTAACAATGCACTCTCACAGCAACTAACTCACTTTGAGAGAGCAATATTAATCCTCCTGTGGTCAATGCTCCCAGCAACCTCATCATCTTCCACTAGGTCCCACCTTTTAAAAGTTCCACCCTCTCTTAATACCACCACCTTGGTGACCAAACATCCAACACCTGATCCTTTGGGGGACACACTCAAACCATACTGAACCCAGGGTGCTCCTAAGTATTTGCTGCTATTAGTATATCACAGTTTCAATTCAAGAAGAGAATTTCCAGGAGATTATAACTAGTAGCCTATCCTCATTTATAAAGTTGGAGGTTTACAGCAAGCCCTGGGGTCACATTCCAAATTTCTCTGGGAGTGGAGTACAGATTTGCATGATTATCGATGGCTCTTTCCTTCATCTTTCCCTCACTTCTTTTGGCCCATCCCATTGCCTTTATGCTATGATTAAATAGCCTAGCATAACAATTCCCAAAGCTGATCCCAATGATGGTTCACAACAAATACAGCCTATTTATCTATGAAGTAAAAGGTCAGCTAAGAGCCTGCTCACATAATCAACCCTTTCTGCTTTATCAGTTTCATGATGTAGAGGTACAAGCACCCTGAAGTAACATAGTCATTACCATTCTTCCTCCCATCACTCTCGCCCCACATTCTTCCCAACTGCTTCAACCACCTTGGGTTGCATAATTAGTAATAAAAAATTCACGACACCCTGGTTAAGTTTGAATTTCTGGGAAGCAATGGTTACTTTTGTATTTGTTGTTGAACTGGAATTCAAATTTATCCAGGGGTCTTGTATTTTATCTGGAATGATTATACTAACCCACCATGAACACAAGTGCCACTAAACTTCCTAAATGGTAGGATAACAATAGCTCTACCCATCCCTATTTGGGATTCAGGACACCAAGAGGCTGGCATCTATTGAAGCCATATCTGCCAAGCCAAACAAAGCACATTTCCTGGTGACATAATTCCACAGGATGCTAGAGACCTATGCTCAAATAAACTTGGGAAACTCTGCATTCTCTTTAACTCCATTCACTTCCATTCCAGGGAACAGATTATTCTGACCAGTATTTTGGTTCTATCTTGTTTTGTTATCCTTATAATAATGGTAATATTATTTTACATACTATATTAGATTGTATAACATACAATATTATCTACATAATAAATATATATTTAACATTACAGATTTACACAGTAAACAATTTGGATTTACCACCTTTTAAACTAATTTCTTTGCTCATCATTCTCTCTTGAATTTCAGACTTTCTTTCTACAATCCACTTTTCTCTTTGAAAAAAAAATGTATCACTTTAGTGAAAAAGAAATAAAGTTCCTTTTAGTGAAAATTTGTTAGAGCCAAAAACTTAGTTTTGAATGTCTTTAAATGTCTGTATTTTACCTTCTTTCTTGAAAGATAATTTGAGCATAGAATTCTATGTTGATGATTATTTTTCTCCCAGCATCTCTCTCAGCATTCCATTGTTTTCCGGCTTTGGTCCTGTGGTTGAAAAGTCTGCTGTAATGCTGCCTAATTTGCCATTTCTTCGTACATAAACCTGTATTTTTTTTTTTTTTTGGCCTTGCCTGGCAATAAATATTTTAATTTTTGTTTCATTTTTATGATGACAAATAATTTTCAAGTTTATTTCCTTTTTTGTTTGTTTGTTTGCTTAAATACAAAGCTAAACCACAAACAGGTACAACCAAGACATTTTATCTCACATTTAAAGACTCCTGCCGGATCCTCCTCCAATTTGCTGACCACTGACCAGGCTAGTGGGGGTGGGGGGAAGACTTTCTTAGGTAGCACCGTCATGAGGCCCAGGATGGGGTAAGGATGAGGACAGGTTCTCACACCTGTCTCCATTCACATTTACCTGGGACCAGGGTGGACAGGAGCCCCAGCCCCATGGACAGAAGGTGGACAGTGAGTGAGAATCAGACCCCTGGGGAGGGAAGAGGAAGCCAGCTACTCCTCCTGGTATCACATTCAAGCTGAGAACTGAGCCTTGTCCTTGCTCCCTGGCTAAGGGCCCTGCCCGCTCCATGTGCACCAGATGCCTTTCTTTGAGGCTGGTGGAGACGGCTGGGCGGGATCCTGAGCTCTAGGCTCACAATTCAGGTTATGGCTGTGCTTCACAGGAAGGACACCAGGTGGTCTGACAACAGAAGGCCTCACAGCAGATCTGGAACTTTCAACCCAGCAGAACTGGGCAGGTGGGTGAGGGGATCGGGGAAATAAATTTCTGGTCCCGCTACAAAACTTTATTGTTGATTAGAATAGAGTACCATCTCAAATCTCTTCTACAAAAACAAAAAAACCCCAAAACAAAACAAAAGAAATCCCAACCACTTCACTCACTTCAAGACCTATATACATGTAAGTTGTTCTCTGTGGTTTTTTTTTCCTTTTTTCTTTTTTTTGACTTTTTTTTTTTAATTTTTACTATTATTTTTTTAAAATAAACTCAGTGTTCACATTTCTATAAAGAATTAACCCAGTTTCAGGAAGCCCTGCCCTGGCAGGTGCAGGGAGCAGCGCTGTCCCTGCCTGCCTCTAGGGTGACTACCCACCCTGATGCTTCAAGGTGCCCCGAAAAGCGGCCGCCCGTGGAAGAGAAAGTCTAGGCCCGGCCGCGCTCCCCGGCCATGGGCCAGTAAGCTTTCAAGAAAGCAGAGGGGAAGACTAGCTTACTGCGAAACCCTTTAAAAAATATTTCATATACTTCAAGGTGCGCCTGTCGAGACGTGAGGAGACAAGAGCTTGGAGACATCCTGCCCAGGTCTGGGAGACAGCGGCGCCCTCACACCCGCCCGTCCTGGGACGTCGGGGTGTGCGGGCAGGCCCGGCTCTTCACCTGGAGGCAGGAGACCCCCGGCTTCCTAGTTCATGTTTGACTCTTTCCTCTAAAACCTGTGCCGAGTCTTTGACTGCATGCACGGGAAGCACAAACGTTCAACTTGTATGCAAAAAAGGTACAAAAACAACTAGAATATAAAAGTTTTGGTAATATAAGGCCATCTGTTCAAGTCCACCTTGGAAACCTGTAACAGATATTTAAATACTACAGTGAAAAGGCATCTTAATATACTTTTTAAAAAGATCTGAAGTACTCCGCTAAGATTAAGTGTGTAAAAAAAAATCATTTCCCTTTGAGGGCACTTTGTCCTTCGAAGAAGGGAGGCGGGTGAGGAGGCCGATGACATCAATGCTTCAGCCACGGGTAGGCCTCGATGGAGGCCCTGCTGCGGTCCCCGTAGTCGTACAGCAGCTCCTCCCCGGCCGCGATGTCGCGGGAGGCGATGAGGATGAGGTGAGGCACGCCGTCGATGTCGTGCAGTTTCGTCTGGCAGTTCCCGCACTTGCTGTGATTGATCAGCCTTCCCAGGCGGTTTGTCTCTCTGGTGGCGTCCACGCAGTAGGTTTTGCTCAGATACTGAAAATAATACATGTAGCAGCCTGTAGAGGGGTCTTGTGCATACAGAGCCTCTCGCTTCTTGGCGTCAGTGATCTCGATAAGGTCGCCATGGTACTCCACCACAAAGTCGCCCCGGGAGAACTGCTTGGTGGCGATCACGCCCCTGCCTTTGCCATCAATGAGGTCAATCTTCATGCCTTCTTCCTTCCCACTTTCAATCAGCTCATCTATTCTCTTCCTTTCTTCAGACTGCAGCTCGGCCTTGCTCTTCCTGGAGCTCCTCCGGACAGGGTAGAAGTCCGTGAGTTTGCGATTCTGTTGCGTTTTTCCTTGAGCTTTTTTCCGAGGGGTCTGTTTTCCCTTGAGGGCCTTTTTCAGGGCCTGCTTGGCAATGGCTGCATTGGTAGAATCACAAGTCGAGGTTGGAGTTTTTGGAGGTTCTGCTGCTTCAGATTTTTGGTTTGGAAAAGGTGCCAGGGGACCTCTCCTGGCGTCTTTGATCTTCTGTTCTTCGGACTTCAGGGAGCTCCGGATGGCATTCCCAGCACTTCTTTTCTCTTCTCGTTTCCTGTAGATTCCAGCTAATGGTTTCCCCTGGCATTTGACTTCGTGATGTGCAACTGAGTTCTCTTCCTGAAGGGGGGAACGCATTCCAGAGCATTTGTTCAGGCTCATGTAGGTATAGATCTTTGATTGCCCAGTAAATACGTTCTCCCCATTGGTGCGGGGCCTCCCCGGGCCCCTCCGCTCCACCATCTCCGGGCCCGGGGCCGTCGCTGCCACCGCCACCGCCGCCGCCGCCGCCGCCGCCGCCGCCGCCTCCACCACGCGGGGCTTGGACATCTTCCTGCCTCTAGCCATGGCCCGGCTCTGTCACCGCCTGGATCTCCCGGGAAACCGAGCTTTCGAAAAAATTGCAACAACTGTAGCCAACTGCTCCGGCGAGCTGCAGCTGCTCCTGTATTTTATTTTTTATTTGTCTTCATAGTCCCATTATAATAGATTTAGGAATGGATTTATTTAGTTAAGTATGCTTAAGATTCATTTTGATTCTGAACCTATAAATTAATATCTTCCCTAAACTCCAGATTGTTTTCTGCCATTGCCTATTCACATAATATCTTCTCTTTCTATCTCTTCTCTCCCTCTGGAACTCCTATTTGACATAGTAATCTGTGCACATTCTATATTTTCTTTTCAAATTCTCCATATTTCTGCCTCTGTGCTGTGATCTGGATAGTTTCTTCAGATCTATCTTCTGGTTTACCAATTGGGTCACTAGCAATGTCTTACCTGCTGTTCAATCTATATATTGGATTTTGTTTTCAATAATGATGTTTATTATTTCTCAAAATTCAATTTCATATGTGCCTGGTCTTTTTTAAATCATGTTTTTTTTAACATGTATTAATCATGCAAATTAAGGGGTTTCACTGTGACATTTCAAAATGCATGTGTTGTGCTTTGATCATGTCCACCTTACTTTCTCTTCTATCCTACTCTTCACTCTTTAATCCTTTCTTTCAAAGCATCTTATTTCTTGTTCATGCTTTTTACTCTCTTTTTTTCTTTAAGTATTTTAATTTACATTTTATATACAATAGTTCTAATATCTAAAATCATTGAATATAAAATTTTGATGCTAATCATTTCTGCAAACTCATGACAGTTGGTTTCCTTAAGGGTTTTGTAATTGTGGTTATTGAACTCTTGTTCAATGGGCTTTGTATGTGTGAATATTTTAAAATTTTCATGGCGAATTAGTCTGTCCAGAGGAATTTTTGTTTGGTTGTCCTAGGCACTCTAGAGCCTAGGACGTATTATTATTGAAAGCATATTATTAGTTTTTTGCCTTGTGATTCTTAAATGATAAATGTTGTCCATGATTATGAATTACATTGGGAAACTTTTTCCCGTATCTATAATATCAATCAAGACAGAAACATTTCCTTATCTTTCCCCTTTTCTGTGAAATAATTTTTTCCTCATTTTCTCTTTCACCTGACAAAGTAGCTATATGAGGATCCAAACCTAGTGCAGAGGTCTCAGTCCCAACCCCTATTCTTCATGCAGCTACAAAAACTCAGAGTGCTGGATTTTCATGATTGAAAATTCTCTCAGTTCAGATGCAGCTGTATCCTGAAAATAGTCCTAATTTTGCTAAACTATGCATATAAAATCATATATTTTGTTGAGAATTTTTTAGTGTTTTGTAAAGAGAAGTTATTTTAGGATGCCCAGTTTAATGTTACTGGAAAATAGGGCCCCAAACTGCATTCTGTACCTCACTCTTAGAAATTCATTGATGGCAGCACATTGGTTCTGAAGTCAATAAACCAATGAAGGCTTACATCAGTATCTCTTGAATGTTTTGTTGACCTTGAAATCTTTTGTTCAAATAATACCAACACTTAAGAGCCAGTAGTTCCCGGGACATTCTTTAGGAAACACTGACCTAATGATTTAAATAGAGATAGTAAGTGAGAGAGTCTGGCTGCTAATAAACAGAGGTCCTTCTTGATAAACTTGAGGAATTGCCAAGAAGAACCCTGCAAAATAATTGTGGTTTTGTTCATAATGGTTGTTGGGATTTTTGTGATGTTTTGGTTTTGAGGAGTTTCATTTCTTTTGTTTTGTTTTGTTTTGTTTTGGTCCTAGAAGCACTATGCACATTTGCACCCCTTTAGCCAGGGCACAGAGCTAATGTTATCTTTCTTTACACAGGAAGGAAAGGAAGTACTTTCCATTCTAGTTCTTGTTTTCATATCCAAAAGTTTCCATGGTTTTATTCTGGGTGCTGAAACTTTCCAAACCCCAGTGTCATGCAGTAAATTTGGTAGAACAATTGTATAAAATCTGTTCTGCCATTTTTGAATAAGGAAACTTATTATATTTATTTTTAGACCATAAAACATCTATTTTTCGACCAGCTCAGGAGCAACCGATATTGAAATAGAACTTCACATAGAGCTACTTCTGATTGAAGGACAGAAGTTAAGCTAGCTCTCCAAAAGTTGAAAAAGTTCAAATGAGCTGCCTAAACAGAACATAATCCTACACAATGTTCAATTGAGTCATGCTGGATTAATACAGACATGTCATAAAATTCTTGTAATGTACAGCACAGATATTCCAAGTGCTTCTGGAGCAAGATTTTTCTAAATTATAGACCCATATACTTAGGGAAATTTATTTTATGGATATTTTCAGGCACTAGGAGAAGAGCACATTGCTTTGGAACCTAATGCAATGTGATGTCAAAATTGAAATTTATATAGAAAACAAATAGAAAAGACAAGATTTTATTAGAAAGTGTTTTCATTGTTTGGAAAGTTCCAGTAAAAGATATCAGACTACTAGGAAATGAACTGGAGATCTCTTCAGACTTACCTTCTGCCTTTAAATTTTCATCACCACATTTATACTGCAGATTTACTAAACAAGCTTCTAGAAAAACATAAACCCTCCAAAGAAAGGCCAATAAATAGCCAATTAATCAGTCAATGCATATTCAACATTTTTGCCATTCAAGCAATTCACAGAAGCAATGGAAAGTTTCCAGTGTAATCTGGGAAGTAAGATATGTATTTGTGAAAAGTTAAAAAAAGAGACATCTCTGTTTTCACAGGTGTTGATATGACACCCCTGATGCAGCCCCTCTGAACTTCCAGTTGAAATGCCTAAGAAGATGCAGACAAGAGTGAAAACTCAGGACACAAAGAAAACCAAAAACTTCAGAATATGATTCTCCAATCACTGAAAATAATAGTGAAGCTACAGTTTTTTTAAGTGCTTATTTATCTTCTTGCATTTTGCTGTATGAAACCACAAAAATAGCCCTCTTTAAGATGTCTCTCCTTGGCTAGAAGAACCCAGAGCACAGAATCAGGAGAACACCTTGAAATCCAGGCTTCCCTGTCTACTGGGTGCATATCACTTTGGGGATTGATGAGAGTACCATGCTCACACTACCAATGTCTTTTAAATGCATCTGACATTGCAATTCCAAGAACATAGACAGCAGAAAAAGTAGGAAAGACCCACATTGGCACATGCTGTCCTGGGAAGTGTGATGTCCAATAGTTGTGGGATTTCTGACTGTAACTTGAGGAAGAAAAATTATGTATTTCATGTGCTCCATTGGAGACTCAGACAGTCTCTCCTTAAGACAGAAAAAAATAGATGTAAATGATACAGATCTGCTAAATTCTAGGATTTAAGCAGAGAGTATTTGAAGATGGGTAGATGTGTGGGGAAGGGTCTAAAAAAATGTACTGTAAAATAAAGACAAGCCTACTGTGGCCAGGTGAACAAAGGCAAATACAGTGATCCTTCTGTGTTCAAAAGTTTCACACCAGGTTCAACCAAACTTAGATGGAAAATACTTGGGGAAAAAATTGCATCTGCATTAAACATGTACTGACTTTTCTTCTTGTCATCTTTCCCCAAACAATACACTGTAACAAGTATTTACATAGCATTTATACAGCATTAGGTACTGTAAGTAATCTAAAGATGATTTAAAGCATACAGGGGGATGCACATAGTTTATATACAAATACTGTGTCTTTATGGAAGACACAGTATTTGTATATAAAGACTTGAACATTTATAGATTTTGGTATCCCTGGGTGTCCTAGAATCAATCCTCCCCAAATACCAAGGAATGACTGAACCAAATAGCTAGCATGTGATATGAATCATGGGACAAGCTTCTATGAGACAAATTTACATGACCAACAAAAAGAAGTATCAGTTGCTCCCTCCAACTCCCCATTCTCTTATCATCCCATGATAAGAGAGAAGCAATGTTGCTGGATATATAAAACATTTATGGTCTAGAGGAGGAACTCTGCCTCTCTGCACCTCTATCTTTCTATAATGAAAATAGAAGGAAAAAATGTAGGTGAGGAATAAGCTACTTTGGAGAGTGCCAAGCATTTTGGATGCACAGGTAATCTTGCATTCAATTGTTTGAAAATTCAAGCACTCGAAGTACCTGGATACCTTCTGAGAAACTAGATTCGGGCTGCTAGAAGAAACTTCAAAGTGAGACCACATTATCCCATTCCTATGTTTCCCACTACCAATCAGCTAAGTTTTTGGGGTTGTATAACAAATAGCACTGTTTGTCTCTCTTTAAGAATCTATCCTGCTCTGGACATGGTGCACACACCTGTAATCCCAGCAACTCAAGAGGCTGAGGCAGGAGATCACAAGTTCTAAACCTGTCTCAGCAATTTAGCAAGGCCTAAGCAAATTAGTGAGACCCTGTCTCAAAATAAAAAAAAATTATGAAAAGGACTGGGAATGTGACTCAGTGGCTAAGCACCCCTGAATTCAATCCCTGGTACAATAAGAAAAAGAAAAATCTACTCTGTGACCCTGGACACAATAAAATATAAACCTGTCCAGTGGGGAAAGAAAAATGAAATTTTCAATGAGGTTTTCAGCATTTTTAATACCAACAAGGAGACATTCATGGAGAAATTTTTTTCATTGCATACACTAATTCCTCATGGTGATTGTGAGCCATGTTGGGTTCAAGCTTATATTCAGCAGATTACTATGGGCATGAAAACCACTTGGGTCTGGTATATTTTTCATCTGAATATTCTATTTAGGATGTGATCTCTTCTTATGGACATGTGCATAGATCAAGCTCATGGCTGAGTTATATTTGTTATCATAGGGACATCTCATATGTGGGTACCCTTAAGGATTCATTCCTGAGTGATGTAGTGGTCTGATTATACAGCAAGTCCTCCAAGAATAACTCATGAGCCTATGTAGAGGCATGTTTCAGTCAACATAAGGACAGAACACTCTATAGCTAGGAGCATCTCTTAAAATTCCACCCATTTTCCAGAGCAATCAGTGTTGTCTTCCACAGGACTTGTCCCCATGGAGAGAGGCTCTCCTATTAACACTGCTTTCTTGTCAGGACATAAATCTTGCATTTGAGACTCCCACTCAAGCAGCAGCTCCAGGTGGGAACATCAAAATGACTGTTGGATGAACAGCCCCTGGCTGGTGAATTTGACTGAAGACTTGACACCAGATTTTTGATCTGCAGTTGGATGAACCATTTCCATTTCATAATGGAATTTTTCCTGGCATTTTCTCACTTCATGTGTCTTAGGTTCAAAAAGAATGGACAGGTTGTAGGTTCAGAGGTGTCACATTTTTTTTTCTTTAATGAGACAATCTGTTTCTGTTAAATGAAGTTCAGAAACAGGATTGAACTATTCTGCAATGGAGGGAAGTCTCAAAGTAGGAAGAGTTAAAGACCAGAAAATTCTAATAGAAAGTAGAATCTCATTGTCAAAAGCAATAATCGATGAGATAAGTGCTACAGTTTGGACTTGTCCTTCAAAAAAGCATGGTTAAGGGAGAAAAGGGGGATGGGGAATCACTGGGGAATGAAATCTACCAAACTATACTATGTCCATGTACAAATACACCAGAATGGAGATATATATAAGAATGAATGTGCGCATATATATTAAATTATAACACAGTGACTAACAAAATAATAACAATGATAGAGACGAGATCAGTAGAGTATAGCAAGTGGGTCTGGGGAGGGTAGAGAGAAGAAAAGGGGAAACAAGATTGATCAAATTATGTTATGTACATGTCAAAAATGACATAATGAATCCCACTCCCACTGTTATGTATAATTACAATCCACCAATTTAAAAAAAATGTAAATTGCATATTAAAAGCAATTCCCCATGCAACAGTGCTAGGAGGTGGGGCTTAATGAGAGTGATTAGGCAGTGACAGCTATGCCCTCTCAATAGATGGATGCCATTATCAGAGGAACAGGTTCACTATAAAATGGAGGATGCAGGTTCCCTCTACCCTCTGCTTCCCCCTACCAGCCCTGCTCTCTCAGCTCACACTATGACTCTGTAGCAAGAAGGCCCTTGTAAGATGCCAGCACCTCCATCTTGGAATTCTCAGTCTCTGCAACAGTAAGCTAATAAATTTCCTTTCTTCATAAATTATTCAGTCTCAGGTATTCTGTTACAGAAGCACAAAATGCCATTCTTTAAGGGTGGATGTAATTTCCAAGGTCTGGACTGGCCCAGAAGCAGAGATTGCATTAGTGCTCCTTTGATTGCCTCTGGGGCTTCTCATTGCAGGAAAACATTCCTGCCTGTCTGGTGAAGGATCACAGATGATTTAGTAAAACATCTATGTGTGATGTGTTGTAAGCAACCAAGTATTAGGTTCTAGCTTTACAGCTTATAGCTGTAAAGTCAACAGTGTCTCTCTGGCAGTTGTGGAATATCTCTGTGGGCTGCTGCCTAAGTCCCCCTCAAGAAAGACAATTGGAAACTGAAACTGTGTACCATCTTTTGAGTCAGAGTCCAGCCATCTCTGGATAGCACTGTTTGACCAGCAGAAACAACAGTGAAAACAGCTTTTGTAGGGGGAGCCATGATTAAGACGTCATGAATTTGATAGAATATGTGAAACTCTCTTATTAAAAGAGCTGCTTACATTATTAGGAATTGAAAACTAGGGTGTGCACATGTCTCTGTAACAAAATAGGAAAAATATACAATACACCTTGTTAAATAAAAGCAGCGTGCCTTCATTTAATTCCCAAAGACATAGGAAGAGGCAAAAACAGTATGAAGCGCTACATACAAGATGTAGATAGTAGCTTAAACAGCTCTCTTACAGGACCAGCTCATTATTTAGTTATTGCTATCCACAGCCAGCCATCAAGCCCCATCCCCACCTCCAACTTTTTTGATGAACCAAACCGGACCATTGAACAAGTAGAGAGTGGGCTTTTAAACTTAGCCTAGATCTACACATGTAGGATGAGAATAATTCCTTTATCCCTGCCAGCTATGTAACTCTGCTTCAAATGCATACTCCTTTTTAGCATAATATACAGTTTACTCCTAGGAGTAAAAACAATTGTGGTAGGCATAGAAAGGCGGTTATATGGATGCTCATTTAGCATCTGTGCCCATTTCAGTTATACAGTCTGACAAAGAAATTGCAAATATAGTTCAATCAAATAAGTAGGCATACTCAACCATAAAAAACAATCACTTTATGACTTTTGCCAATAAATAGATGAATTTGGAGACTGTCTTGCTCAATGTGATAAGCCAATTCAAAAAAAAAAAAACAGGGGTCAAATATCTCTGAAATGTAGATGCTAATTCACAATAAAAGATTGGTGGGAATAAGAAAAGTTCAGTGGATTAGACAACGGAAAAAGAAGGGAGATGTGGGAATAGAAAACACAGTAGAATGAATCAGACATGACTTTCCTATGTTCATCTGTGAATACATCACCAGTGAAACTCCACATCATGTTCAACCACAAGAATGGAATCCTAATTAGAATAAGTTATCCTCCATGTATGTATAATATGTCAAAATACACTCTACTGTCATGAATATCCAAAAGGAACAAATAATAAAAATAAATAAATATTTTCTAAAAATACATTGAAATTCAAAAATATAGGCCAGTGCTCAAAGAAATTGTGATCCAGAACCCTCAACTAGAAGAAATCTTAGTCTTGACTCCTGACAGAAGGGTTCATTTATCACGTCTTGAGCCCTGAAATCATTCTAAGGCAATTGTGAAACAGGGTCTAGACCTAGACCTCTTTAAATTTGAATGAGATTAAATTTGTACAGTGGGATTTGTGGAAGATTGAACCCAGCCTCAGAAGACAGTAACAAAGGTTGCAGCTGAATATCTCAATAATGATTAATTCTTTTTTAATATTTAGTTTTTAATTATAGGTGGATACAATATCTTTACTCTTATGTGGTGCTGAGGATCGAACCCAGTGCCTCACACATGCTAGGCAAGCGCTCTACCTCTGAGCCACATACCCAACCCTCAATAATGATTAATTCTATATATCAATTTGATTGGACCAGGAATGGCCAGATAGCTGGCATAACATTTCTCTGTGTGTCTGAGAGTATGTTTCTGAAAAAGATTAGCACTTGTATCAGCAGACTGAGTAAAAATTATGAGAATATCTTCCTTCTTATTATTCAACCCACAGAGAGTGTTCATAGAACAAAGAGCCAAGTGGGAGCAGCTTGGCTCTCTGCTTGAGTGGGGACATGCAGCTTCTCCTGCCTTTAGGTATTTATCTTGGTTCTCAGGCCCTTGAAATTGGAACTCAGCTTGCACCCATTTACTCCCCTGGTTCTCAGCCTTCAGATTTTGACTGGACTACACCACCTACTTTTCTGGCCTCCAGCTTACAAATGGCAAACTGTGGTCCTTCTCAGCCTCCATGATCTCCCAAGACAATCCCTCATAATAAATCCTCATAATAAACCTCTCTCTCTCTCTCTCTCTCTCTCTCTCTCTCTCTCTCACACACACACACACACACACACACACACACACACATTTATATCAGTGGGTTCCACTGATAGATGGATTCAACAAACTGAATCAAAAATATTCAGGAAAAAAAATCTGTCTGTATTGATTATTTTCTTGTCATTATTCCCTAAATAATATGGTAAAACAATTATTTATGTAGTGTTCACCTTGCATTACATGCAATAAGTAATCTAGAGATGATTTGACACTTATAGAAGAGTATGTGTACATTACATGAAAAATACTATGCCATTTACATAAGGGACTTGAGCATCCTTGGATTTTGGTATCTGCAAGGGGTCCTGGAACACATCCCCTGTGGACACTATATGTGCTACTGGTTCTGTTTCTCTGAAGAGCCTTAAATAACACAATCTCTTTCTGTCCCTGTTTTTACTGCCATGGATCAAAAATAATAATTATAACATTAAAATCTAAGCTGCTATGCTGATGCCTCTTATTTCCATATTCTACTTTAAGGTGAAGCATATATTGCCTAAAAATACTATAGCACCCTTTAAGTACTCCCAGAACAAAGGAATAGAGATGGGTTTGCCATATGGCGACCTCCATAAATATTTTAAGTGTATGAATAGATAGATGCTCTACTGCTCATAAGATAAACTTCTCCTGGACATTTTTGCTAAGGTGGGCTGGATATACTGGAAGATATATTCTAGCCAAATCAGAGATTAATGAAAATTAGCATAGTGAGAATAGAAAAATTATAGTTTTAAACAATAAGGAGATATGTCCTTCAAATTCACTTGAATTATATATTTCAGGGCACATTCTGCAGTCTCAGAAAAACATCTGCCCTTGTGTTATTTCAATTTACCAGTCATCTTATTTCACTCTTTCTTTCTCAGTATGAGGATATATATGTCTTGAACCATAGTATCCACCCAATAAAGATGGATGGAATCTTTTGACTTGTTTTATGATTATTTAAAACAATAGCTTCTGTTGTTCTTCCAGAACTCGATAATAATGGCTAAGATTTTACTCTGTGCCAGAAGACATACTCAACAAAAAGTCTTTTATTGCCCCCTTGATAAAAGCAGAATTACATAGAACAACATAATGAACATTTATGTAGCTGGGCAGGTTGAGTAATGTTATTTTTTATTCCAATCTGTATTTTTTTATTTATATATGACAGCGGAATGCATTACAATTCTTACTACACAGAGAGCACAATTTTTTATATCTCCAGTTGTACACAAAATATTTTGTGTCTTCATACCTGTACTTTGGTTAATAATAATCATCACATTCCACTATCATTTATAATCCCATGCCCCTTCCCTTTCCCTCCCACCCCTCTGCCCTATCTAGAGTTCGTCTAACCCTCCCATGCTCCCGCTCCCTATCCCGCTATGAATCAGCCTCCTTATATCAAAGAAAACATTCAGCATTTGGATTTTTGGGGTGGGCTAACTTCACTTAGCATTATCTTCTCCAACTCCATCCATTTACCTGCAAATGCCATGATTTTATGAGTAATGCTATTTTTCATCTTCAATGAAAAATAGCATTACTCATAAAATTATAATAAAATTATTTTCAATGATTCTAAAGAGTCTTTTAGTTTGAGAAAATTTAACAAGTCACCCCAGGGCAGATGCTCCCTGCTATCAGATCTTTCTCCACACCCTGTGTGGGATTTGTCAATACTTCTCGGGTAACTGGACTTGAAGACACACCCAATGTGAGCTTGAGTGTGTAAAATCTATGAAGAAAATACCACAGAGAAATACATGAAAGTGTATGGACCAATTATTCCTATACATTGAGAATCTGGGAGATTAAATGTTTTTTCTCCTTTTTTGTTTTTTCAAATGAACATTTTTTTTGCAATCATTACAAATCAATGCCATTTAAACAAAATCAGAACATATGTATGTTCATATTATTAACCAAGTAAAGAAAAAGAAATGTATTAACGGAAAGATGGCTGGAAGGAAGAATGCCAGAATTTAATGTTCTCTGCATGATTTAATTTTGTTTCTGTCTTTACAGAAATTTTTTATAATTAGCAGAGCATGTATTAATTTTTAATGTGTAAAATCACTATTTTCTTAAATAACAATTGATTAATACAAGGCATCCAACGACAAAAAAAAAATGGTGGGAAAATGTTCAAAAAGAAGCAAGATTATTAGATTATTGGAAGGATGTTCGCTGTGGCCTATGTATTAGGAATAGCCTCCTGGCACAGTTTTTGCTGGGCTTGAAGTAGGAGCAGGTGTAACTGGGAAGAGGAAGGAATAGGTTATCCAACGCCAGGAAAGTGTCCTGCTCACAGGGTGCAGGTAAGACATTTTGATTGGAGCAAAGACTCCTTCAGGGAAATGATGGGGAATGAGCATAAAGTGGGGCTCCATTACTGAGGTGGGCCCTGGGACCCAGTGAAGTACCCTGAGTTATTCTGAAGCACAACATTAGTTGACGCCATAAATGCCCAAAGCAGCCCAGGAGATGACCTCAGTTACATTCGGGTAGTTGTTTCCTGCAACCAGTGGCCTAGTTACAAAGTCAAAAAGACATCATTTATACTTGGTGACCTGTATTCTATCTCCTGCTGCCTGCTCTTTAGTAACTCTTTCTCTCTGCCCGAAGCCCTTGACTTCCTGACTCCACTCATCTATTCCCCCCTTTAGTAAGTTCCCTTCTTTACAAAACAATTCCACACTCTGCTTCCCACCCATCCTTATCCAAGAGCCAATTTTTCTTCCCTAGATGTTGTTGATAGACAATAAATTACCTAATTCTAGGATCTCATAATAACAGAGAAATTAATGTAAGTTTAATATTTACTCTTCATATATTTAAGAGATGCCTGTTAACCCGTTGTGTTTAGAACAATAGAGGAAGGGAGGTAAATTTATTTGAGTTATTCGCTTCATCTGTAAATTAATAAAACCACCAGTTCAACTCTTCAGAGCTAATAATTTCTAACTCTTTGCAAAGATTCAGAGCTGTAGGAAGCAGGATCGAAGTGAGCCTCTAAGTCCATGCCAGTTCCAGGGAGGGCTGATGCTGGCCCATGATAGTGGCAAGTAATTTCTCAGCTGGTCAAGGCTGATGAGTGGTGGTTTTGGAAAAAAAAAACCCTACATTTTAAGGATCACAGACAGGGTGAATTGGGACTTCCTTTGACCCTTAGAGTCAGGTCACATACTTTCCCACTTCCCCCACCACCCACCTGCTCAGCGTGCACCCTCCCTGACCTCATGCCCACAGCAGGAAGGAGGAGGAGGAAGGAGAGATGTGTGTGGGACAGCACTCTGTAAGCTGGAGGGGGTGGCAGGGTGATATGTGGAACAGATGCAGGGGCTGGTTATTATTAGTGCCCTTGGTAAACAGGAGAGCTGCTTATACAAGAATGAAATCAGCTGTTTTTGAACTGGGGCAAGTTCCAAGGATGACTGCCTCCATTCTCCTCTCAACTTGATCTGACTCCCTGAAACTTGGAAACCGCTTCCCCTCCTTCTAATTTCTCCATCCTCAATCTGATTGCTACAGCCAGATATAATAATAATAATAATAATAATAATAATAATAATAATAATAATAATAATAATCAACAACAACAATAATAACAAACATAGTAATAATTACTGCTGGGAAGAATCATTCCTGAAACACTTCTAAGACTTCATGTATAACAATTTTTCATGCAACCAACCTCTGATGGAGGGGCTGCTGTTGCAACTGTTCTACAGATGACCATCCTAAAGCCCAAATAATTTAGGTGACTTGCCAAAGACCATTCAACTGGCAGATGGCAAGGCAGGGATTTGAACCTGTGTGCTATTCTTAACCGTTCTGATGCAGCACCTTAATCGCTTAATCTCATTAAACTTGGCTTTAATCGTGTGTATAAGGAAGCTGGGTTCCATAATTCACAGGGAGCAGAGAACAAACTCCCCAGTCTGGGAGTCAGGTTTTTTTCATGCTCTGACTTTTTCCTACATATCCAGCTTCATCTCTGGCTATCATGCTCTGGCCAAATGAAGTTCTTCAATATCCCCTGGCATCTATGCATGCCCAGTTCTTTGTGGCTATTCCTTCTCCTCCTCTCCTGCAGCTCAGTGGAGTGCCTGCCTTCCCCATCCTATACCCAGTGTCTGGGACAAAGATTTGAATAAGAAAACCTACACACAAAGGACACTCAATTATTCAGTTACTTTATCTTTTTCTCACACCTGACTGCTCATGATTCCCCTACATTGAGAAACTCTTATCTGGCCCCACCAGACTGGCTAGGTATCTGGCCATTCCTCCAGGAATTAAATTGGTAAAATTTTACATCTATTTTGGTACAATCTATTACGCTCCTTTTAAAACATGATGCCTCTAAGACTCTCTGGACAAACAGATCAATAAAATCTCAAGCATTTGACTGAACCATCCCCATCCCAAGAAATACCTTTATTTATCTGTCAATAATATCTATCCATCATTTCGGTTTCTGACTCCTTCCACGCATTTCTCACTGTAACTCAGAAGTCAAGCCCCTCTGCCACCTGCCTGGTGTCTCCAGGTTCTCTGTCTTAAAAAGGCATTTGAGTCACTTGGGGATTCTGATTAAGGCAGTTAGGTGAAACCTGAAATTCTGCCTTCTTAAGGAGTTCTCAAGTGATTCTAGTGCTGATCTGCAGACCAAACTTTGAGAAAGCTCAACATAATGCTAACTCAGTATAGCAGATCAACTCTGTTTTACTCTCTACCAGGTTAGGCGCAATTAAGGGATTGCCCCCAGGTTGTCTCCTGGAGACCCTGATGCAACCTAGAAAAACCCTCTCATTTGGCAAAATCTGCAATCCCTATTGCTACCTTGTTATGGTTTAGAGCTAGAATGTGCCCAAAGTTTTATACACTGAAGACTTGATGCCCAGTGCAACAATGTTCAGAGGTGGGGCTTTGGGGAAGTGATTGGATCATGAGTGCTCTAACCGCATCAGTGGTTTATTTCATTTTACAGATTCATAATTCATATGGACTATTGGAAGATGGTGGAAGCTGTAGGAATTGGGTCCTAGTTGAAAGGAGTAGGCGCTTTGGGGCATGACCTTGGGGACTATATCTTGTCATGGTCCTTTTCTCCCACTCTTCTTCCCAGCTACCATGAGATGAGAAGCTTTCATCCACCATGCCGTTCCACCATCATGTTTCTCTGCCCTGGAAATGGCTGATCATGGATCGAAACCTCTGAAACCATGAAACAAAATAAACCTTACTGCCTCTGAGGGTTTTTTTTTCCCCCTCAGGTATTTTGTCCCAGTGGTAAAAAGCTGACTAAAACACACCTCATGCTTTTTCCTTCTGTGCTATCACATCTTCCTCCTACAATAACACCCAGCCACCACCACCACCTTATCTGTGGTTTCTCTTTCTTTTTTTTTTTAGATTTTCTTATTTTTTAATTTAATTTTTTTATTTGTTTTGAATTAGTTATACATGACAGTAGAATGCACTTATATACTTTGATATATCATTCATAGAAGGGATATAATTTCTCATTTTTCTGAGTATACATATTGTATAATCACATTGGTCATACAGTCACATGCATACATACAATAATAATGTCTGTTTCATTCTACTACCTTTCTTATCCCCACATTCCCTGCCTCTACACTTTCCATTATTCTTATCAACTATGACTTTAAAATAGTAAAAGATAAAAAGGCAGAAATAAAAATTTCAAAGTTTTAAAATTGTATGCCCTTCCAATAGCATGAGGAAATCTCTGCCATTCTGCTGGGGACATCAATCATCCCTTTGTCCAGCATATCCACACTGTATATGCTACCTGCCTGCTAGTCATTTAGTAGCCATCTTGGTTCCGGGATTAACTGTGGTATTACCATGCTTGTGTTCAAGCAATGCTTATTCTACTTAACAATGGTCCCCAAAGCACAAGAGTAGTGATGCTGATAATTCAGATATGCCAAAGAGAAGCCCTAAGGTGCTTTCTTTAAGTGAAAAGGTAGACATCCATCATAGGCAAATAAGTATAGGAAAAGCACAGTACTGTGTCAATAAGGTTCAGTACTATCATCAGTTTCAGGAATCCACATTGTTCTTGGAACATGTTCTCCTCACATGAGGGAGACTATTTCCTCTCCTCCCTCCGACTTTGATCCATAACAGTCAAGAACTCACAGTAGTGCTGGTAGGATGGGCTCCCCACTAAAGAAATTCAGCGTGTTTTCTGCTACCCAGAGTCTGTGATTATAATAACAATGTCTACACACAATTTTAAGCCAATCTGAAGGTTGATCACTGTTGTGGGATGTGTGTACCACAAAGAGGGGAAACATGTGGGAAGAGACTAAGCAAAAAAAGCTCAGAAGAACATTCCGTACTTCATGTTTCATTTGATTATTTATTATAAGCATCATTATTCTTCCCTGTAATCATGAGAGAAAAGAAAACATACGATTGGAGCTGAGGGATGTTGATGGAGTCCTGGGGAAGACTCCAGGGGCCCTCCAACAGCAGGACTGTCACACTGTGGAAGACAGAGGAGGGGAGGACAGCCTGCAAAGCTCCCACAGCCTCCAGCTGAGCTGCCCACACCTGGCAGCCAAGGAGGCCCCCTCAGGGGTTACCTCCTTCATCACCTCCAGACACTGTGACTCTGAAACTTTTTTATTTGATGGAACCCTTTTGGTAATCTGAATCTGAGGAAAGGCAGGGCCTCTGTAGGCATGAAGGCCCAGAAATTTTAGGAGTTTTCAGGCTTTCCAAAGACACAAGAAGCAGGCACTAGATTGAAAACTACATGTTTAAGAGAAGCACAAAAGAGCAATGCTCAAGAAATTGTCTGAAAATGAGAAGCAGAATCATTTTGTGCAGAGAATGTTCAATGTGAAGTGATAAAGTCTGCATTCACATCCAGATCCACCATCACTAGCATGTGAATTTGAAGGTAGCTGCTAGGATGTGGATAGGCAGTCAATGATAGAGGAATATAGCACTGTTCTGTGGGAGGGACCCGAAGCCTCTAAAGAGAAGAGTCTTTCCCAGAAGAGGTAGCTGTGCATCTCTCTCCAAGTAAGAGCAATCTTGTCCTTGTTTCCCTTCCTATGACTCCTGGCTAGTTGATGGCAGGGTCACCTGCCTCATTCAACAGGGCCTAATTGGCTTGGGGCAGATCAAAACACCTTCCTCCACACCCCAAGAAAAACCCGTGTGTTCAGATTGCTCTGTAAAGCCCCAAGGAGTTGAAGGCCCAAGAAGCTGGAGAGTCTTATAGACACTATGTGAAGTCCTTGATACAAAAAAAAAGCAACCTAAGGGGCTGGGGTTGTAGCTCAATGGTAGAGCACTTTCCTCGTACGTGTGAGGCCCTGGGTTCTATCCTCAGCACCACACAAAAATAAATAAATACATAAAAATAAAGATATTGTGTCCATCTACAACTAAAAGAATATTAAAAAAAGAAAACCTAAGAACAATTGCATTTCTATATAAAAAGGGGCTTTTTAAAATACTTCAAGTTGGAAGGTCAAGGCTTCAAAGAGCATAATGACTGGTTGTTTATCTCCATTACCCTCTGCTTCTGGTACATCTGTGAACATGTTGTGACCTCAGACTGTGGGTGGGGATGCAGGAAGGATGCTGCCTGTGCATTAGTGTGCGTCTGGAAACCAGCCTAGAGAGCTTTGGAAAGCCTGCCAAGATGACATAAATAGCATATAGCCTCCCTTCAAATCTCAGCTTGAAAATGGCACTGTAAATCTTTGGATTAAAAAATTTCAGGATGTTTTAAACCATTTGACAAGTTTTACTAGAAAGAGAAGTTGCAATGGGTAAATGAGAAAATTTTTATTTGGGGTAGATTGTAGACTTGTGTGTGAAAGCAAAACAAATTCAAGTTTCTAGAAGAAAATAGAGGAGATATCTTCATGACTGTCTTAGTCTGATTGTGCTACTAGAACAAAATATTACAGGCCATGTGATTTATAAAGAACTGAAATTGATTTATGATAATTCTGGAGGCTGCAAGTTCAAGCTGAAGGCACCACCAGCAGGTTTAGTGCCCAGGGAAAGCCCTGTCTTTGCTTCCAAGATGGAACCCTGATGCTGCACCCTCTGAGGTGACAAATGCTGTTATCATAAAGTGAGGCTTTGGGGAGATATATAAATCTTAAGGGTAGAGGCCTCAGGAATGGGATTAGTGCCTTATAAAAAGAAACACAAGAAACAGGATCTGTGTCTTGGCTATGTGATGATACATCCAGAAAACTGCCATCTGCAAACCAGGGAGAGAGCCCTCACCAGACACTGAATTGGCCAGTACCTTGACTTTGGATTTCCCAACCTCCAGAATTGTGAGAAATTAATGTTTGTTGTTTAAATCACTCTGTCTATAATATTTTATTATAGTAGCCAGAACTGACTTAGACTGTAAGGATTTTTTTTTTAAGTGAGAAATAGCTGGCGAGTTGGTTATCAAGTCTCTCTTACATTTTAACTCATTCAAGGCCACCTTTAGCTATTGTTTGATGCTCTGGAAACTCCAGTTTGCTGGTGCACAGTCCTTCTCTCCTTGTTACATGTTTCTTTTTTTTTTCTTTTTTTCCCTTAAATATAGATTTATGGGTCTGGGGACATTGATGTGGTTCAACACCCTCCTCCTCAAGTTCCTAACCAATTTTTATTACTTCAGGACTGTAAACAAAGAAATACACAAACAGGTCAATTAATTTATTCTCTATTACTGCAAAATGCATGCCTAAACAGTCCCTTCTTGTGGTGATACAAATTTCTTTGTCAAGACACTCAAGATTACTATAGACTGAAACGTGGTCTTTTACTATAATTGCTCTTTCTCAAGCATAAATGCTCATGACTATCATCTCATTTAGTAAATTATCCTTGTTCCTTTCTCAAACCCATCATATTGGTTATTCTGTTGTGCTAATGGTGCTGGATTCCTCCTCCTGCTCTTGACACCCCACATTCCTTCAGAACATTTACAACCCACCAGTGCTCACAGTGACATGAGTTCCTTATTCAGCTAATGACATCGTCTGTCAAGGATAGTTTGGTAATATTGGATCAAAGCATCCTTTCACAGCCTGTGAGTATGTTCTGTGCTTAGAGATAGAGATACAGTTATAGAAAGTAGTATTTCAAATCCAGTTAATCTCAATTTTCTTTAGATTCAGTGTGTAGCGTGCTCAAGTTTATGCAGATTGTCTTCCTGAGAAGATCCTGCTGTTTTGATAATGCTTCCAAGTAGTCAAAGGAAAGTTAAATTTGTACACAAGACCATTTCTAGGAAATTTATCATAATTTTTTGTATCATATACATTCTGCTGGCCTCCACCAACAGGTAGGACTTGCAGTCCCAAGTAGAACTTTTTTCCTTTTTGTTTTGTTCTAACCAGATTTATGAGAATCAGCTCTCGCCTCTGGCAGACACCACTTACTGTCTACTCAGTATTCATTTCCCTCTGACACCAACCCACTTCTTCTCCAAATGCAGTACTCTGATTTTGCTCCAGGGAGTACAATAGTCTCTCCTTATCTACAGTTTCACTTTCTGCAGTTTCCCCCCTAAACTCGCCTCCTTCATGAACTATTGTCTGAAAATGTTAATGTTAAAATTCCAGAAATAAATTGCAAGTTTTAAATTGCGCTTCACTGTTCTGAATAATGTGATGAAAGCTCTCCCGATGCTGCTCCATCCTGCCTGGGATATGATCATCAGTTTGTACAGAGTATCTACACTGCATATAGTACCCGCCCATTAGACACTTGACAGCGTTTTGATAATCAGATTGACGGTTGTCATAGCTTAGTGTTTCCATACAGGGTCTGGTACTCTCCACCATTTCAAGAATCTGTTGGGGATCTCAGAAGGTATCCCCTGCATATAAGAGGGGACTCTAGTACTATGCAGTGCATTTACACCAAGCATGACAATTTCATTCCCTCTGGCCTTTGTTCTAGTGCTGGCCACGTGCCCCAGTATTGCCCCTGTAGTGTTCACAGACATCTACTGGATGGAGCATCAGGAAGAGTGGTTTTGGCTGCCTGTTTTTTTTTTTTTTTTTCTGTTAGAAAGATCGAGTCTGCTTGTCATGGCCTTTTCCCTTTGCTGTAAATTTCCTGGCTTCCTCCTTTTTCTTGTCTAGAATGCAATGTGATGCTATAGCCCAGTCATTTCTCCTACAACCATCTTGCATTGTCTCACAAGTTAGTTTTTGGTAGTAGCCACCATGTGACCAAAAGGGAACCACCAGGGAAATATGGAGATATCAGTCTTAATGTTGTCAAGCTCTTAGATCAATATCAGGTTACTGCCTACCTCTGGACTTCTTGTTATGTGAACCTCTCGTGGTTGAGGCCTCTCTAGTTGGTCTTCTGTTACTGGCAGCCAAAGGCACTCCTAGCAGATGTGCTCCCTTATCATGAAAACAAGAGGAACAGATTCACATGGAGCACCTTCTGAATATCAGGGAGCGGGCCACTTTTTCCAGGATAGCTCTAGCTCGTCAGCACTATGAAATGGGTCTTAGCTTCTCTCTTTACAGAGCATGACACAATTTCAAGGGATTATAGAAAGATAGATGGCAGAGGAAACCCAGCCCTGTCTGACTCTAGTGTCCAAGCTCTGGCTATACCAATAGACTTTCAGATAAGGTAGGTGGAAACTTGTTCTTTGGGGCTGAAATTTGAGCCTCTGGGTACTTTGAGGTAGGGAAATGTAGTTACCAGTTTTTGATTTCTTTTATTATTATTATTTAGAATAGTGACAAGCACAGTGAAGAAATTTAAAAAGAATTACACATGGAGAGTTACGAGACAATAACCCTAGTGACTTCAGATAGGGACATCAGAAACGTTTATATGAGAAGATAGTAATGGAGTAGAATCCTGAATAGTAAGAATGAGCCAATCCATCAAGATCTGGAGGCAAGCATTCCAGATAATGGAAACAGTATGGGTATAGGCTCCCAGGTGTGGACAAAGTTGATGTGTAGCTAAAAATGAGTATAAGGGACCCAACATGGCGGCCAGCAAGGAGGCAGCAATTTCAGTACCTCCACAGTAGCGGGATCAGAGAGACCCATTAATACCCCTAGATTCTACCTGCTGAGAAACTTCTAGCAAAATTCCCCTGAAAGGAGATCTGCCGGGAATTAGTAAGTTTATTGGAGGTGTCAGTTTGTCCCAGACGAGTGAATCTCAGCCTCGCGGCGCAGAGGTCCAGTCCCGCTGGCCGCCGCCGAACGGCCACCTCCCACCCGTTGCGGCAAACATTCCAATGGCTGCCACCTGCCTAGCTCTGCAAACGGCACCCACCGGCCCCCGGCTCTGTGAACCGCCCCAGGCAGCCCGGCTCTGCAAAGGGCCCCGCCCAACCTGCTAACGGCCCCACCCTCCCGGCTCAGGAGGCGACGTGAAGGGACTCTAACAAAGCCTTTTTGAAATAGCGAACTGGGAACTAAAACCAGAAATTGAGTCAGACCAGAAACAAGCCAGTCCCACCCCTCTCTTTGGACACTCCGGCAAGGAGCCAGGGGCCCGCCATAGCAGAGACGGGAAGTCACCAGAGTTCAGCCAACCAGATTCCTTCCCAGCAGAATCTACTTTAGCAGGTTCATGACTCAAACCCACACCAGATACAAACAACCGGGAAACTTCAAAAATCTCTCCATGGGCATGACTGTAAGGGCCAAGGGACTCCCAACCCCCAACTCCCCCTATTGCCAGTGACATGGGCATGACTTTAGGGGCGGAGGGAAGCAGAGAAGACTCCCCACCCCCAATGCCCCCAACCGCCAACAGAGAGGGTGTGACAGTAGGGCCAGAGAGAAACAGAGGGCACTCCTGACCCCCAACTCCTCCTACCGCCACCGGAGTGGTCATGATTGTAGGGGCTGAGGGAAGCAGAGGGGATTCTCAACCCCCAACTCCCATTACCACCAGTGGAGACACCCAAGGTCTTAGCTGCCAGCTTCCGAGGGCGTACCAACCAGAGGGGTCCGGAAAAATTAAACTATTGACTCCCAGACCACAGCTCCACAGCACTGGGGTTTAGATGTATGATAGAGAGATTACTCAGTCGTTCAAGAAATAGGGCACGCAGTGGGGCTGAAAGTGTAACCAGATCCTTGGGGAACTGCCTCCGGTGAGCAGGATCTGGCTGGCTGAAGGAGGAAGGGGAGGAGGGGTCGTATAAGTGAAATGGCTCTGGAATAATAGGATTGAGAGACTCCCAGGAGCCACCATACAGGGATTGCTGTTGACACATAGAGGGCAAAACTCAGCTCGGAGGGCACAGCTCTGCCTACAGGAAGAGAAGAAAATGGATCTCTAAGACCTAATTTAATTTCTTATTTTATTTTATTTTATTTTATTTTATTTTATTTTATTTTATTTTTTCTCTCCCCTTTTCCTTCTTTCTTTCCCCTTTCAAATTTTATTTTTCTTTCCAATCTCCTCTATTCTATCTAACTCCCTCTCCTTCTTTCTTTTTAAAAGCACCTTCCTTCCCCTTCCCCCCAACTTTCAACCCAAGCATTATGTCTTCCATTACATGTAATTGTCTAAATGCAAATTGGTGAATGTTTCGAGGCTGTCTATAGGGCTCCTAAATACCTAGCTACTACCAACACCCTGATCCATTCAACAGTTAGTATCCCTCTTCAGTAGAGCAATCTTCTAAAGTAGCCAAGACATACTAACCCTTATACCTTCATAGCACCTAACCTAAATATAAAGTCCTAAGAACAAACAACAAATCACTATATGCATACAGAATCCGGAAGCCCTTTATAAATTGAATGAATCAGCTTTAAAGTACAATAAAGGCCAATATCTCTAGGCATAATCTCCCACCACAAAGGAGAGACAACAGAGATATACAAAGCCAAAACAAATTTCTAGTAGAAAGCAAAAACACAGCAGTCAAACAGAGCTGGAAAGTAACGTGAACATCATGAAAAAACAAGGGAAAAAAGGAGTACAAACAATGCAGAACAACTTAAATCTACAAGAGGACCTAGAAGCATCAGAAGCATGGATAGGGAAAGAACTCAAGGCATACCTAACTCAAATGGAAACGAATATTAGAGAAGTCATGAGACAGCAAGTCCAAGTAATAAAAGTATATTTTGAAAATGAATTAAACAAACAAATTCAAATGGCAAAGAATGAGCATTACCAGGAGATAGAGATCTTTAAAAAAAATCGTACAATAATCATAGAAATGCAGGAAACTATAAACCAAATTAAAAATTCAAACGAGAATATTACAAATAGACTAGATCAAGTAGAAGTCACAACATCTGATAATGAAGACAAAGTTTATCAGCTTGAAAAGAATATAGTCAACACAGAAAAGATGCTTAAATCCCACAAGCAATCTATTCAAGAGATATGGGATGTCATAAAAAAAAAAAAAACAAATTTGAGAGTCATCGGGATAGAAGAAGGCATTGAGATACAAAACAAAGGAATGGACAACATATTAAATGAAATAATTCTAGAAAACTTCCCAGAGATGAAAGATGGAATGGATTGCCAAATCCTGGAAGCCTACAATACCCCAAACATTCAAAACCATAATAGACCAACTCCAAGACATATAATTATGAAGATGGCCAACATACAGAACAAGGAGAGAATATTAAAAGCTACAAGAGAAAGGAGGCAGATTATATTCAGGGGTAAACCAATTAGGTTAACAACTGATTTTTCATCACAGACTTTGAAAGCGAGAAGATCCTGGAACAATGTATTTCAAACACTGAAAAATAATGGATTCCAACCAAGAATACTGTATCCAGCAAAATTAAGCTTCAGATTTGACAATGAAATTAAAATCTTTCACGATAAACAAAAGCTAAACGAATTCGCAGCCAGAAAACCAGCACTTCAAAGCATTTTGAGCAAAATACTAAAAGAAGAGGAATTAAAAAATAGTGCCCAAAACTAACAGCAGGAGGTATCTCAGTAAAGGGGGAGGAAAATAACCAAAAAGTAAAAACTAGCCAAACTAAAATAAATAAATAAATAAACATGACTGGAAGTAAATTATATTTTAATTGTAACCTTAAATGTTAATGACGTAAACTCACCAATCAAGAGACATAAGCTAGTAACCTGGATCAAAAAAACGAATCCAACAATATGCTGCCTTCAGGAGACTCATATGATAGGAAAAGACATACACAGGCTGAAGGTGAAAGGTTAGGAAAAATCATACCACTCACATGACCCTCGAAAGCAAGCAGGAGTGGCTATACTCATATCGAATAAAATCAACTTCAAACCTAAGTTAATCAAAAGGGATAAAGAAGGACACTATATACTGTTTAAAGGAACCATCCACCAACAAGACATAACAATTATCAATTTGTATGCACCAAATAATGGTGCGGCAATGTTCATAAAACAAACTCTCCTCAAGTTCAAGAGTCAAATAGACCACAACACAATAATTATGGGTGACCTCAACACACCACTCTCACCATTAGACAGATCCTCCAGACAAAAGCTGAATAAAGAAACTATAAAACTCAATAACACAATCAATAACCTGGACTTAACCGACATATATAGAATATATCAACGATCATCAAGTGGATACACGTTCTTCTCAGCAGCACATGGACCTTACTCAAAGATAGATAATATATTATGCCATAGAGCAACTCTTAGTAAATATAAAGGTGTGGAGATAATACCATGCACCATATCTGATCATAATGGAATGAAACTGGAAATCAATGATAAAAGAAGGAAGGAAAAATCCTGCATCACATGGAAAATAAACAATAGGTTACTGAATGATCAATGGGTTACAGAAGACATAAAAGCGGCAATCAAAAAATTCTTAGAGATAAACAATAATACAGACACAATATACCAGAATCTATGGGACATAATGAAAGCAGTTTTAAGAGGGAAATTCATTTCCTGGAATTCATTCCTCAAAAAAAGAAAAAACCAACAAATAAATGAACTCACACTACATCTCAAAACCCTAAAAAAGGAAGAGCAAAATAACAGCAAATATAAGAGAAGACAAGAAATAATTAAAATCAGAGCGGAAATCAATGAAATTGAAACAAAAAAAACATTGAAAAAATTGATAAAACTAAAAGTTGGTTCTTTGAAAAAATAAATAAGACTGACAGACCCTTAGCCATGCTAACGAAGAGAAGAAGAGAGAAAACTCAAATTACTAACATACGGGATGAAAAAGGCAATATCACAACAGGCACTACAGAAATACAGAAGATAATTAGAAAGTATTTTGAAACCCTATATTCTAATAAAATAAAAGACAGTGAAGATATCAATAAATTTCTTAAGTCATATGATCTGCCCAGATTGAGTCAGGAAGACACACACAATTTAAACAGACCAATAACAAAGGAAGAAATAGAAGAAGCCATCAAAAGATTACCAACCAAGAAAAGCCCTGGACCAGAGGGGTATACAGTGGAGTTTTACAAAACCTTCAAAGAAGAATTAATACCAATACTTTTCAAGCTATTCCAAGAAATAGAAGAAGAAGTAGCTCTTCCAAATTCATTCTATGAGGCCAACATCACCCTGATCCCGAAACAAGACAAAGACACTTCAAAGAAAGAAAACTACAGACCAATAACTCTAATGAACTTGGATGCAAAAATTTTCAATAAAATCCTGGCAAATCGAATACAAAAGCATATCAAAAAAATTGTGCACCATGATCAAGTAGGATTCATCCCTGGGATGCAAGGCTAGTTCAATATACAGAAATCAATAAATGTTATTCACCACATCAATAGACTTAAAGACAAGAACCATACAATCGTCTCAATAGATGCAGAAAAAGCATTCAACAAAGTACAGCATCCCTTTATGTTCAAATCACTAGAAAAACTAGGGATAACAGGAACTTACCTCAACATTGTAAAAGCTATATATGCTAAGCCTCAGGCTAGCATCAATCTAAATGGAGAAAAACTGAAGATATTCCCTCTAAAATGTGGAACAAGACAGGGATGCCCTCTCTCGCCACTTCTATTCAATTTAGTCCTTGAAATACTAGCCAGAGAAATTAGACAGATAAAAGAAATTAAAGGCATAAAAATAGAAAAAGAAGAACTTAAAATATCACTATTTGTGGATAACATGATCCTATACCTAGAAGACCCAAAAGGGTCTACAAAGAAACTACTAGAACTAATAAATGAATTCAGCAAAGTGGCAGGATATAAAATCAACACGCATAAATCAAAGGCATTCCTGTATATCAGCAACAAAACTGAAATAGTAATGAGGAAAACCACCCCATTCACAATATCCTCAAAAAAAAAAAAATACTTGGGAATTAACCTAACAAAAGAGGTGAAAGATTTATACAATGAAAACTACAGAACCCTAAAGAGAGAGATAGAAGAATATCTTAGAATATGAAAAAATGTACCCTGTTCATGGATAGGCAGGACCAACATCATCAAAATGGTGATATTACCCAAAGTTCTCTACAGTTTCAACGCAATGCCAATCAAAATCCCAATGGCATTTCTTGTAGAAATAGATAAAGCTATCATGAAATTCATATGGAAAAACAAAAGACCCAGAATAGCAAAAGCAATTCTAAGCAGGAAGTGTGAATCTGGAGGTATAGCGATACCAGAGTTCAAACTGTACTACAAAGCAATAGTAACAAAAAAAGCATGGTACTGGTACCAAAAAAGGCAGGTGGACCAATGGTACAGAATAGAGGACACAGAGACCAATCCACAAAATTACAACTTTCTTATATTTGATAAAGGGGCTAAAAGCATGCAATGGAGAAAGGATAGCATCTTCAACAAATGGTGCTGGGAAAAGTGGAAATCCATATGCAACAAAATGAAGCTGAACCCCTTTCTCTCACCATGCACAAAAATTAGCTCAAAATGAATCAAAAAGCTTGATGTCAAATCAGAGACTCTGCACCTGATAGAAGAAAAAGTTGGCTCCGATCTACATATTGTGGGGTCGAGCTCCAAATTCCTTAATAGGACACCCATAGCCCAAGAGTTAAATACAAGAATAAACAAATGGAACTTGCTCAAACTAAAAAGTTTTTTCTCAGCAAGAGAAACAATAAGAGAGGTAAATAGGGAACCTACATCCTGGGAACAAATTTTTACTCCTCACACTTCAGATAGAGCCCTAATATCCAGAATATACAAAAAACTCAAAAAATTAAACAATAAGATAACAAATAACTCAATCAACAAATGGGCCAAGGACCTGAACAGACACTTCTCAGAGGAGGACATACAATCAATCAATAAGTATATAAAATAATGCTCACCATCTCTAGGAGTCAGAGAAATGCAATTCAAAACCACCCTAAGATACCATCTCACTCCAGTAAGATTGGCAGCCATTATGAAGTCAAACAACAATAAGTGCTGGCGAGGATGTGGGGAAAAGGGTACACTTGTACATTGCTGGTGGGACTGCAAATTGGTGTGGCCAATATGGAAAGCAGTATGGAGATTCCTGGGAAAGCTGGGAATAGAACCACCATTTGACCCAGCTATCGCCCTTCTCGGACTATTCCCTGAGGACTTTAAAAGAGCATACTATAGGGATACTGCCACATCAATGATCATAGCAGCACAATGCACAATAGCTAGACTCTGGAATAAACCTAGATGCCCTTCAATAGATGAATGGATAAAAAAATGTGGCATTTATACACAATGGAGTATTACACAGCACTAAAAATCGACAAAATCATGAAATTTGCAGGGAAATGGATGGCATTAGAGCAGATTATGCTAAGTGAAGCTAGCCAATCCTTAAAAAAGAAATGCCAAATGTCTTCTTTGATATAAGGAGAGCAATTAAGAACAGAGCAGGGAGGAAGAGCATGAGGAAAAGACTAACATTAAACAGAGATGAGTGGTGGGAGGGAAAGGGAGAGAGAAGGGAAACTGTATGGAATTGGAAGGAGACCCTCATGGTTACACAAAATTACATATAAGAGATTGTGAGGGGATAGGGGGAAAAAGGGAGAGAATTGAATAAAAGCAGATGGAGTAGAGAGGGAAGATGGGAGGGAAGGGGAGGGGGGATAGTAGGGGATAGGAAAGGTAGCACAATACAACAGTAACTAATATGGCATTATATAAAAATGTGGATGTGTAACCGATGTGATTCTGCAACTTGTATTTGGGGTAAAAATGGGAGTTCATCACCCACTTGAATCAAATGTATGAAAGATGATAAGTCATGAGCTATGTAATGTTTTGAACAACCAATAAAAATAAATAAATAAATAAACAAACAAACAAACAAATAAATAAATAAGAGTATGAGTCAGGAGGCAGGAGACGAAGTGGAGAGGCAGGAAGGTCAGATGACATAGGGTCTTATGGATTACTTAAAAAAATCTAGATGGTGTTATGAAGGCTGACTACTTGATCTGATTTATCTTTTTAAAAGACCACTTTGCAGTTATGTGGAGAATGAACAGTATGGAGGCCAAGAATGAAGGCAGGAAGACGAGTTGGAAGGCTGTGCCCTGTTGCAGGTGAGAGATTAAGGTGGCCCAGAACAGGGTGGCAAATAGTGAAGGTAGGAAAAGGGGTAGAATTAGGGTAAATTTTGAAAGTAGAATTAACAAAGCTTGATTTGGATTAAGGAAGCAAAGATAATCCCTAAGCAGCTGTGGGAAGTGGAGAAAATAATAACACAGAGGCAGAAGGGGGAAAGTCAGCCTCTTGGCTTTGTGTTTATTTGCACAAGATGGTGTAAGCAATCTTGTGATCTTAGGAGGTCACTGGACACTCTTTATATTGTATTTGCTAGGCTGGAGGAGGCTAAGGTAGATCTTTGTGGGAGGGCACTTTTTAGGAATAGGATTTAGAAACTAAGAGTTCCCTTTAGGACATGTGACCTTATGCTTATAAAGTGTTATGGTTTGGACATAAGATGTCCCCCAAAAGCTTATTTGTGAGACAATGCAAGGTAGTTGGAGGAGAAATGACTGGGCTATGAGAATCTGAATCCACCATTGAAGTGGTGGGGTGTAGTGTGATGCCAGATTCGTGGGACCCCAATAGACCTCCAGGAGCCGAATCTGATGCAATCACACAAGAGTCTTTATTGCAAGCTTGAGCCTGGACTCACAACCGTTCCTGGTGCAGTGGTCCCAGGGAGTGAGTACCGGTCCTTTGTCCAGTGAGATTTTATAGGTTTTAGGGGGGATACTTTATGCATCACAACATCACACAGCAAATCATTCCATACTGTGGGAAAGTCAAACAACAACTCTTAACATTGATTAGCACATTCACTGGCGGGAACAAGTTGGGTAGGGGTGATTGGTTAGTACAAGAGGGGGATTCCTTTGAACTGATTGGTTTAGGCCACGAGGGGTGTACATGCTAAACTACATGGTTTCCCAAAATGTTATCAGCCACCATAAACTACTGGGAGATCATCTGTCATTCCAGGTATTTTCCCTTTCTCATGCTGATTGGTGGTTGCTGGGGGGTTGCTATGGGTTCTTGCCTAGCCTAACTGAGTCAGGTACACCTGGTGCCACAGATCTCTCCTGTTATTTGCAGACAAACAACTCAGAAGGGTGGTTATCTGCCTAGAAAGGCTCTGTGGATTTTTCCAAAGACAAAGGTCACACCCCCTTCCTTAGGACAGGCCTTGAGGTAGAAGCTGCTGTTATTTATTTTCAAAAATGGAGTCACATCTGTTTCTCAGTAGCTGGAGGAGGTGGTGCATTGGGAGCGTGCCTTTGGGGTATATATTTTGTATCTGGTGAGTGGAGCCCTCTCTCTGCTTCCTGATCATCATGTGAGCTGCTTCCCTCTGTCACACTCTCCCGCCATCATGTTCAGCCTCACTCACCTCAAGCCCTGAGCCACCCTTGTATGGACTAAGACCTCTGAAACTATGTGCCCCTAAAAAAAACTTTCCTCCTTTACACTTGTTCTGGTCGGGTCCTTTAGTCACAGCAGTGAAAAAGCTGACTAAAACAGAAAACATGCACACGGAGATGCTGATGGGGAAGTTAAATAATATAACAATGAATAGACATAAGGCTCTTCATCCTTGTTTCTGTGCTTCACACTCCATCTTGTGAATTCAACAGCTGCTATTGAACAGTTGCTGTCACCAAATGCAGAGATCCAGATAAAGAAAACTTACACAAAAGTAAATAGCTTGCCCCAGTTCCCACAGCAGGCAAGTGGCTGGGCAGCAGGGCACAAAATAGGTACTTTAAATTCTAAGCCCATGCTCCTGCCCACGCCCCCCTGGGCCCACCCAGCAGGAGGTTCCCTGGGAAAAGCTTCCAACCCCTTTCTAGTCTACTGTGCAAATCCAGAGCAGAGGTGGGGCCTGCTGACAGCCTGGGACTTCCTCCTGCCATGCCACTAAGCTTCTTTGGAGTTCTTCTCTGGGCAACCTCAATCCCTTCTTAAGGAAAAAAGGAAAAATTTTTTTTTCCCCACAGGGCTAATGAGATTTTCACCTCTGTTTTAAGTTTATTCAATCCAAAAAGCTTTCAATTTTAGAGCAAAGATTGATTCTTTCCTATTACAGCTCTTAAGGATTTTTTTTTGGTTGACACTCCCTGATCATAAAGAAAATATTCTCAAATGTTTTTGTTAAGAGGAGAGAGAAGCTGTTCAGTTTTTAAGTTGGTGGCCGATCCGCTGCCAACAAGCCCATTAAGGCTCCTGCCCAGGGTTATTTAACGTGTAACGATTACTTTAAAAGCTCCTGGATGCCTGTGTGGTGGAGAACAGTGAATCCTGTCATTACTCAGAGTGAAGATGAACCCCGGTTCCACCTTCTGAGGGCAGCCAAAGTAGCAGATAAAGATGGGTGTCAGAGCTGGGAGCAAGGGCTAAGGTCTTAAGAGAGAGGGGAATGACACCCAGGAACAAAAGTAAGGCCAGACTTTATTTTCTTGTTTATTTTCACAGAATGGTGTCAGCAAAGTGCTTGTGATCTTAGGGGTCCATAAAAGAACACCAGGTTACAGGCTATACTGCCACAGTGGGTGGGTGTGTCAAGAGGTATGGTAAGCTCCAAACAGCAGCATTTGAAGCTTAGTTTCAAAGGAACATTTTCTTTGACACATTTCCGTGGGGTACACAATACAGATTTCCATCCCCTGTTTCTGTCTTTTCCCCTGTTTTTCTCCCAGATAATTTCAATGAGAAAATAAAAAATCTGTCTCCTCTAACAAAATGCACCACGTTGACATTCTAGGCTTGAATAGTGCTTCTTCCTTTTGCTTTTCCATCCCACAGTCTTTTCAGTTATATAAAACCAGCTATTTTCCAAGGGCCTTTTTGCTCATTGAGCTTTAATCTTGGTGCAATTTATGAACAATTTTAATAATGTGTCTGATTCACTAGGGCTGGAAACACCAGGGATTTACCTATTGAACAATCCTGAAGACTTTGGATTACCCTGAAGTTCTTTTCTCCTGTCCTGTTTGCTTAAGAGAAGAGAGAAAGGGCAATCCAGACTATTTTCTGGATTACAGGCCACATCTCCCCCACCAAAGAACTCAGAGTCCAGAAACACCCAGGCAGCTCTGCACATTTTCATTTGCACAGTCACTTCAGCTAAGGAAAACAATATATGGGGGATGGGTGAGCAGGAATGGAGAAGAGGCTGGATGAATGGATTTCCAATAATCCTAAAGCACCCAAGCTTTTGTGATTTTTGGATGATTATTTGAAAATAACCATAAATTTGTTTTTAAGATGGAAGCCCAGCAATTCCAAACCAAAGGGAGCACTTGGGCTTTTCAAAAGGGGGATGTTGATCTTTTGGTAGGTCAGATAATTAGCTGTTGCCTCCTTGGCCACTTAGAATTTTCTCCTTGCACTAATTCAACTACGTACCATAAAGACTGCATTGAATCTCACATCTACTTCCTGTGTACTCTCTCATTTCTTTTTTATGACAATACAGGGGCCATCTTTATTATCTGTTTCCTAGATGAGTAAAATGAGGCTCAAGGAAGTCATACCCACAGGTGATGAAAATCAATCAGGGCCGAGTTCCCATTTCCCCAGATGTGAAGATAGAACACCCGAGAAACGCCAAAGCAAGTGTAGGTTCTAGCAAGTTTTCTTTAAAGGATGGAACAGAGACAAACTTCTCTGCAAGGAAGGAGTCCAGAGCTGGTATCTAAAGAAGTAGAGGTATTGGGTAACTATTATATCCTTTTTATCCATTTTAGAACTCCTTTCTTCCCATGCTCTCCTTCTCCCTCTTATCACAGGAAAGCAGGGAGCTCAAACTCCAAACCTCAGTTCTTGGGTTCTGGCAAAAGAAAATTTAAAAATAGAAACCAAAAGCCACACAAGAGAACTTTATTATAGGGGAAAGTAAAGTAAGAGCAGAGTAAGGCTCAAGCAGAGAGCACTCTCGGGAGAGAGAGTAGGCCGTCTTGGAACAGAGGATGATAAAGGAGACAACGGTGTCTCCAAGTTTATTACTGTTTGATGTTTACCAGGAGACCTGGGGGCCACCTTGTGAACTCTTTGCCAGTTGGGTTTAACTCCTCCTCCACATTCAGTGGTGGAGTTTTTGACCTCTCTGGAACTCTCATGGTGGCCATCCTATTTAGGGGAGCTTCATCTACATGTCAATCCCATGTTAATGTGTACACTGGGGTCAGTAGCTAGTCAGAAGTTACCTTAGTGCACCTACACTACTAAATGAATCTTCTTTCCAGACAAATGTTGCTTACACAAGATGGCGTAAGCAATCTTGTAAACATAGGAGGCCGTAAGAGATGCTAGGACACTCTTTATATCCTCTTTGCTAGGCTAGTGAAGGCTAAGGCGGATCTTTGTGGGAGGGCACTGTTGTAAGAAAAGGGTTTGGAAACTAAGAGTTCCCTTTGGGACATGTGATCTTATGCTTACAAAGTGTTATGGTTTGGATGTAAGATGTCTCACAAAAGCTCACTTGTGAGACAATACAAGATGGTTGGAGGAGAAATGACTGGGCTATGAGAATCTGAATCCAACCAGTGAATTAATCTTCTGATAGGGATTAGCTGAGTGGTAACTGAAGTGGTGGGGTGTAGCTGGATAATTTCTAGCTTCACATAAACATCAGTGGCCCTGTCAAGAGTTAGTCCCATTAATCCTTTTCTCTTGATTGATTTTCAACTAGCTCCCTTGCTTCTGTTAATTTTCTTCAAATTAACGACCTCCCTTTGCTTTCTCATCTACATTGGAAGTTGTTTAAAGAAGGCCTTAAAACAGCTCAGGAGGCTGAGGCAGGAGGGTCACGAGTTCAAAGCCAGCCTCAACAAAAGCCAGGTGCTAAGGAACTCAGTGATACCCTGTCTCTAAATATAAAACAAAATAAGGCTGGGGATGTGGCTCGGTGGTTGAATGCCCCTGAGTTCAATCACCAGTACCCACCCACCCCCCAAAAAGAACACTTGTAACCTTGCCTGCATTTCACTGCTCATTGCTAGCTACTATCTAATACCTTATCTTGCCTCTCTTCTCCCCATTCTTCGTAAGTAACCAAAAAGTGGTTGGGCCAAAAGGTAAAGATGGGTTGAACCAAGAATGGGAGCTATGTCGCCTAGGGGTCCTGGCAGGAAAGGACCAATCCAGGAGGCATTAATTAACAACTCTTACAACTCTCTGCAGGAAGGAATAATTCCTGGGGTAAGTTACCTTAGCAACAGGTTGGAGGGAGGAGGGAGAGGGGCTTTGGAGATGACAGCATTTGATTTCCTTTCCTTTCCAACAAGCCCTCATCTTCCCAAGCAGATCCAATTATTTATCATCTACATTGACTGTGTTTTGTCCCCTAGCTTCAGAAGGACTGGGAATTAAGACAGAAACCAAAATTTAGGCTTTGCTGTTGAAATCTACATGCACCTTCATTATGTAGGGTCAGCTTGCTATGGCTTCAGTTTGTCAGAAAATTCTTTAATGGAAGATGTTTTTTAAGAATCTTTTTTTTTAAGTTCAAGCTAATACCATGATGATTGGTCTCATTACTTAACAGAATATTCTGGCTGTAAGTCTGCAAACTATTAACTTCTTAAAAATAAGAGCAGGGATTAAGTGATAGGGTGTGGCTGGAGGAGGTGGGCATTGGGGGCATGACTTTGCAGTATATATTTCTGCCTAGTGGAGTCTTTCTCTGCTTCCTGATCATCAAGTAAGCCACTTCCTTCCACCACATTCTTCTGCCATAATGTCCTGCCTTACATTGAGCAGAGGAATGTAGCCAGCTGCTTATGGACGAGACCTCTGAAATGGTGAGCCCCCAAATAAACTTTTCCCCCTCTACAGTTGTTATCATTGGGCCTTTTAGTCACAGCTGTGAAGAAGCTGAATAAAACAAGCATTTTAAAAAAACACAATTGAGATAAACTTAAATTCCACTTTCAAAAATATTGTATATATTAATATACACATAAGAAAAAATAATATTGAAAAATATACTCCAAATTTTTAACATCTGAGGTAACTGGATTAAGAAAAAAATACAAATACAAATAAAACACATTATAGCATCTCTGTGCTGCAAATGGACCCAGAGATATATTTTTAAATCCCAGATCCTCACTGTCCACAGTATGATTTTGGGCAAAGTTACTTAACCAATTTATCTAATTTTCTGCATTGACAGATGGGGACACTGAGCATAGTGTACACTTCACAGTATTGCCATCACAGATGGAATAAAACAGTGCCTATGATGTGCCCAGCAAACGATCAGCTGTTCTTGCTACTGTTATCACTTTATGACCATCTCCCACCAATTCACATCTCTATAAACAGAAGGTTACCATATCATGGCTCACCTCCCTCAGCAGATACAATAGAAAGCTCACTGCAATTGCAAAAATCAATAGCATTCATCACAGGAAATGTGAGAACCAGAACTTTAGTCTCTTTATCTCTTAACCCCCCAAAAGCAGAGGCAACGGAAGTGTTGAGATCATAGTTACATGGAAGAGGAAGAAGACAACCTGCCTCCAATCCATCCAGTTGTGCCAATGGCAGAAGGAACTGCCTTTGGCTGTTGGTCTTGGCTTCTGCCTACTTATTTTCTGTCTTATGTTTATGGGGGTGGGGGACCAATTTACATTTTACCTACTAAGTACACTCCAGGCATTTAAGGTTAAATTATTGCTCACTAACATCTGGAGGCAAATCAAGAACGTGTACTAATGAATTTTAATTTCATTATGTTTTGATTTTTACTGACCAAGAAAGTCAAGAGACATTTCAGCATTGGGACAACAGTCCCTGTGGAGGTGGAGGAGAAGGCAAGGGTGTCAACATGGCGGGGTAAATCTGCATACAAGACAGATTCAAGAATTTCCACTGACAGGTTGACTTACTCCCATGGGAAGATGGAAGATCCTTTTCTAGAAAAATGTAACAGACTTAGAGAAAAATATCTTCAAATGCTGAGGGCTGTGTCCTTCCTGGTTCCCTGCAGAGAGACTGAGCCTTATCAAGGCTCATGTGCAGAAAGTGAGCTGCCAACTGGCACACAGACTTCTTTAACATACAGCTTGACAACAAAAGAAAGAGAGACACAAGAAAAGCAACAAAAGAGATCTTGGGAACATAGAAACAATGCTAGAAACAGAAGAAAATTTGTCCCCTCCCACAAACCCCCTGAAAAAAAACAATCATAGATAAAAGAAGATATCACATCCAGGGAACAAGATCAATCATGTAACAAGACAAAAACTCTAAGAAATGAGAATGTTTCTGATAGACCCAACATGATCTTTTATTAAAATTGGGAGCCATCTTGCCACAAAGCCATGAAAAGATAATTTTGGCTTTACTATAAATTTACTATAAATTACTGCAAATTCTGAACCTGCTTGGAATGCCTGCCTGTGCCTTGAACTCACCCATGCCTGGCTCTCTGACCAGATAGCAGCCCTCTCTGAAACTTTAGTGACCTGGCCAGACAACGACCCTCTCCGAGGCTCTAATGGTCCTCATAAATTCTGATGTTGGGGCCAGCAAAAAAATGTAAACTACCATTAGTGTGATGCTCATCAGAGTTCTGTTATCTGTAACCCCCCTTTGTGTAACTTTCTGGGCTATAAAGTTGGGCTGCAGGAAAGCGGCAGTGCTGTCTCGTTCCCGCCGTTTTGGGAGGGAGAGGCAGCCCGGACGGTCAAAATAATAAGCTTGCTTTAATTTGATTTTAATTGGAGTCAGTGGTCTTTTCTTGCATCCTGGTCTAATAGTTTCAAAGAAAGCCCCAGGAAAGTTCACCAAACAGCAGAGAAAATGTTAAATGTTAAAATTAGGGTATCTGTCTAGATGTCTATAGCATATAAAACTAGATTCATGTATATATTATTTTGTCCAAACATATATTATATGCACACACAATATTATTATTTACTAAAAGCACCAGAGTTTATTCTCTCTTAAATGGAGGCAGGCAGGCTGAGGTAAATATGGCAGTCCACAGAAACTTCTAGGCAAATATTTTGTTCTGGCTTTTTGTGGCTTCTATATTCAAATTCACTTCATGGTTTAAGCCAGAACAAAATATTTGCCTAGAAGTTTCTGCTAGAAGGACTGGGGTTGTAGCTCAGTAGCAGAGCGTTTGCCTAGCATGTGTGAGGCACTGGGTTTGATCTTCAGCACCACATCAACATAAATAGCTAAAGGTATTATGTCCATCTACAACTAAAAACAAAACAACAACAACAACAAAAGAGCTGCTGGAGCTCTGGTTATCATGTCTACTTTCTAGCATCAAGAAGAGTCAGGAAAGGCACTGTTCTCAACTAAGCCAGTTCTAAAGGCAATTTTCCAAGAAACCCTATATTAATGTCTCCACATAAGTTTTTTGTCCAGAACTTAGTTACTTCATCTAATTTAATTGCAAAGGAGTCTAGGAATGCACTCTTTTATCTGGATACTTTGGCATGATCATTAGTAAATATTTTTCTACAAAGGAAGAAGGGGAGGATTTAATTACTTAGGTAGGCAATTAGCAGTCTACTACAAGGTAAAATTTTTGATTAATGGGAAGTCTACCAAGGGTGAACTGAGAAAATGGATGGGAAGAAATTACTCATAAATACTCAGAATTACAATCAGGAAATTACTTCCAGATAGATTGCCTGAGAAAGGATCCCAACAAGACCCATGCTGGCAATATTTCAGGTTGCTGGACTTAGAAAATCCAAGATAAGTTCCCAGAAGATCAGAGCTAAGAATGGCAAGGGACTTCTCCACCATACCATGGGGTGAAGTGTGAATGTGGGGAGAGCACTGCCAAAATTCTGAGAAAACTGACTTTATCCTAGAGTCCTGTATGTGGTAAAACTAACTACCAAATTACCAAATGTGGAGACACTTTCAACTGTTGAAGAATGTGCTAGGGGAAAATTCAAGAAAGGGGAGAATATGGGATCCAGGAAACAGGACAGCCAGCCTGGGTGAGGGGGGAGTTCCCAGGAGGACAGCTGTTCAGCAGACCCACAGAACAACTAGTCCAGTTGCAATAGGAGAACAGAATGTATAGAGGATTTGAAATTTGTATGGAGAAACTGTAGGAGGGTGTAAGAAAATTTAACAGTAGATACAAAGAAAATGAAGCAAACATTAAAAAAAAACTTAAAAATTGAGGCAATTACAAAAGTTAAATCCTCATGAACCATGATGGAAGTCAGGCAATAACATCTAAAATAGATTAACTGAGAAATGGAAGTGTATGCATGTTTTTAAGAATGTGGACACAGACAAGAAGATAAAAGACTAAAAGAGTTGAGAATAGTTGCCTCTGCAGAAGAGGAATGGGGCAACAAGGAAATTCTGGTTTTCATACTAACTCATCAGTACTATGTTTAAACAATGCACATTTTCTTTGATATTTCAAAAATAAATTTTTTAACAATTAAGATAGTTTTCTTCTACTAAATTATCCAAACTACTGCAATGCCATTCTCCATTGGAATGAGATAAACAAAATATTAAATAAAATAAACTAGTATTGATCTAGCATTATGCCTGTCTATATTAGAGCTTCAATATTCTATCTGCTTATCCTATAGATTCTAGAAATCAAGGTTTCCTCAGATTTTGTTTATCTCCATCTCAGCGCCCACAAGAAATGCCATTTTATCTCAGAGAGGCAGTTGCTGACAGCACAAAAACACACACACACAAGCAGATGGCATTTTTATCCATTTTCACTTATTTAATTTGAAGATTTTAGAACAAAAGATACACTGGAATGGTTTACTAAGCACCAGACTGTTCAGTTCCGGCATCCTTAGAAACCCATTTTAACTGTGGATGAGGGGTGGGTTGGGGGAGCCAAAATGCATTAATGAGATAAATTGCAGAGAGAAAGAATTTGTCAAACTGAATCAGGGAAGGAGACAGGTAACAAAACATCTTTCCCAAGATAGGTATTATGTGAAAACTCACTGTGTTAAGTTTGTCACTAAGAAATCTAGCTAGTCAAAGAAGCATTTTGCTGGGGCTGACAAGGACAGGACCACATGTGTGTGCTGGGTTGTTTGACATGCGCTTACGTGCCCAGGTGTTCCCTTTCCTTCCTGCTTTCTTTGAAAGAGCAGGTGATTGAAGAGGCCAAGGAGAGTTCCTCCCCTTTTACATTGGAACCAAACACCCTCAGTGGGCCTTTGAAGAGATGAGCAATATAAGAAGCTGATTTAGGTTTTCCCCTTGCTTCTAAGTTAGGGCTCCGCACTGACCCCAATCAAGAGAAAGAGGGAGGGTTCCATTCTACCATAATGGAGTTCCATGTCCTACTTCCTTTCTGGCTTGTGATTTGACCCTTGGGCTAGATACTGTTTTTATTAACGTATTACTCAACTCAAAATTTACGGAGTGTTAACTTATTAAGTGATACCTAATGCATGCTGAGTGCTTGTGGCACTAGGACCCTGACACAATTTGTGCCCTTAGGATACAAATGAATAAACAGTTATGAGTCATGCTGTGAGTGCTGAAGTCAAATAGGGAGAAAGCAGCATTGAGTGTTCAGGGGCCCCTGTGGTTCAGAAAGCTTTCTTGGAATAGGGAACATTGACATTTAAGGAGGAGGAGGAGTTGAGCAGGAAATAAAGAGAGAAAAGATTTTACATACCGAGGAATGGCTCCTGTAAAGGCAGAGTCAGGAGAGCACAGGAGAATCCAGTGGTACCAGTCCTTGGGGACAGTGGAGCACAGTGTAATGCTGGGGAAGAGGAGGAACCCAGGATGAGACAGGGTTGAGGATCTTTATAAATAACACTAAGTATTTGGGCTTTATCCTGAGATCAAAAGAATGTGATGGAAGAATTTTAAGCAGATGATTTAGATGATAAAAATTTCACAGCTGCAGAGTCGAGTGAATGGTAGGAGGAGGGCATAGAACACTGGAGCCAGTAAAGGCAGTTTGGAGATGATGGCAGTAGACCAGCCCTGAATTAAAGAAGTGACCGCAGGAGACAACACAGAACAGAGGTATCTGGGAGGCAGAATGAGAAAGATTTTGTGATGGATCAGAAGGTGGTGGTCAATATCAGGGAGAAGATGGAGGACCTAGGTTTGGGACTTGATAGAATCAATGGGTGTTACTGTCACTAGGAAAAACAAGGAATCCAGAAGAAGGTTGGAATTCTCTTAAAAGGGCGTCCATCATGACATGATATCTCCTACCAGGATGGAGGTCACGGTGGGCACAATGAAGCTGAGAGGTCTGAGTCAAGCATCCAGTGAACATGTGCAATGGCAGGACCCAGGCTGGGCAGGGAGAGGACAGGCTGGTTGCAAGGTGGCAAAATAAAGGATTTGAGACATGAGGAGGACACACAGCTTTTCTCACCAGCCTAGGATTTTTGCAAGCCCATTAACTCCTAAACTTCCTTTTCCTCATTGCATATGGCGACCAAACCCTCCACTCGTGGTGGATGACCAATACAATAACACGAGTACTGTTAAGGGAAAGCTCTTAATAAACTGTAGGTCACTACAACCCAAAAGACCATTTCACCCAACAAGAGGAAAGGAAAGTTCGCCTTATGAGAAATGGACCACATTAGTACAGCAGAGCCCTGAAATGACAGGTGAGGAAAGCGAATCTTAAAGGGTGACTGACCTGAAGAGAAGTGAGGAGGACACACAGGATCCATCGCCTCTTGTTCCTCTACTGCATTGATCATCCCTTCTACCACACTATAAAATGAGGTGACCTTTTTGTAGAGTAAAAAAAATGCTCTGAAATAGCATGCATGGGGAGGTTGTAACGTGGAATGTTTTAAATAATTTTAAATAATTTTAAATAATAATTATCTTTTAGTAGGTGTTTCTACTGAATGCAGATTAATTAAAACAGTAAAAGCTCCTTACATCTCTGTGATCCCTCATAGGAAAATGAAGTGCATTCAATTTTAAGAATTTCATAGAATCCACTTCTTAGTCGTCTGCCAATGACACTCAGGCACAGCAGGAATCATTGCACCCATTTGAAGAGGAGAGAACTGAGATTTTGAGGATCTATCAAGCTACTGATAGAATGAAATTCATGCAGGGAGTTGGCAATAGCTTAATTCATATCTTTTATTTTAAGTTCCACGATTTCAATACTACTTTACACTATTTGTTTAGAAGGATAAAAGGTTCTGAAAACTTTGTAAAATATTGCTCAGCAAATCTTTTCTCAGTGTCTCTAAGAAGGAATTTCAGAGAATTCCTTGTTTCATGTGCAACTCTCTTGTTTTCCTAAAATTTGAAACCATTTTCACCACTGGCTGTTTTCTCTTCACCACATGTTAGGCACAAAACTTTCTTTGGACTCTTTCTCCCCTTGTGGTTGTGATCCTGTCTCTCTCCTTCTCTTCTTGATCAAGTTTTTGTTTTTGTTTTTGTTTTGTAAAATCAGTGAACACCACACAGTGTGTTCTGAGCTCCCCCACGTCCTTTTCACATCACAGTCCACTAAGATTAGGGCTTCTGCTTGGTCTACCATGCCGACTTTGTAAATACTAGAGTTCCAATGACCTTCTCTTATTGTCATAATTTTTGGCCATTGAATGTGGCACCTACATGCAGCATGATACTACGGGTCATTCTTCTGTCCTCGTTGATTTCTGCAGCCTTAATTGCTCTGAGCCCTTCTCTTTCTCTGAATCATCTGCTCTTTTCCTCTCTCTCTCTTTCTCTCTCTCTCTGGAATTGAATTCAGGGGCACTTAGCCACAGAACCACAAACCCAGCCCTTTTTAATATTTTATTTAGAGACACCTGTCTAAGATGGAGCCTCCTCTCTATTCAAGCCCTTCACAGAAGGCTCCATTTTGCCTTCTTTCCTGCCACTGCCATAGACCCTCACACTCCTCAAAGATTTTATAAGTTGCTTGGGGTCTCACTTTTGCTGAGGGTGGCTTTGAACTCGTGATTCTCCTGCCTCAGCCTCCCAAGCCACTGGGATTACAGACTTGCACCACCATGGCCCAGCTCTCTCATCTGCTTTGTAGACTGGTTCCTCTCTCCCTGCCTTTTCAGTAAAGCTCTGTGTTCTCCACAGTTCTCTACCTTCCTAACTTCTCATAAGTAAGTGAAGTAGATCTCAACTTTTTGTGTTCTAGCACATTCTGGAACAATAGAATTTTTGGAAACAGCAAAGTGGGATGAAAATTGCATCCCAAATTAACAAATTACCCGCTTGGTCTCCTATTGGCCTGGAGTTGCTGGTTGAGTAGAATTCTTGCTCTCTTTTCTCTGCTATGCTCTGAAGTCCAGTTTCTCAGCCTAGGATCCTGCATGGCCTCAGCCTGGTGCTCAGCAGTGGCCTCCATGGCCGTTGGCTCGCCTGCCCAAGAAGGAGCCTCCTCTCTATTCAGAAGGCTCCATTCTGCCTTCTTCCCTGCACCTGTGTTGTGCTGACTGGGAAGCCACTGCCATAGACCCTCACACTCCTCGGAGATTTTTATCTTTTAAAATTATTATTGTACAAAATGCACATAACAGAAAATTCATCCTTTAAACCATGTAAAAGTGTACAAATCAGTGACATTAAGTACTTTCACACTTAGTGTGCAATACCACATCTGTTTCCAGAACACTTTTATCCCCCAAATGGAGACCCTGTTCCATTGAAGAGTCACTTCCCAGAGCCCACACTCCCACCCCTAGCAATCACTGTCTCTAGTGAATCTGTCTTTTCATATAAATGGATTCACACAATTTGTGACTTTTTGATTGGCTTTTCTCACCTAGCATATTGTTTACAAGGTTCATCCATGTTGGAGCATATGTCAATATTCATTCCTTTTTATTAATGAATAATATTTGATTATATGGACATATTACATTTTGTGTAGCCATTCATCCCCTGATAGAAATTTGTATTGTATTCGTTTTTTGGCTATTATGGATAATGTTGCTATGAAATCTCATATACAGTAGTCCCCATTATCTACAATTTCCCTTCTGATGTTTCAGTAACCTTAGTCAACTGAAGCCTGAAAATACTAAAACTCAAGAAATTCACATCACATAAGTTTTAAATTGCTTGTGCTCAAATAATCCTCATTTTACTTAGTAATGGCTCCAAAACACAAGAGTAATCATGTTGAAAATTTTAATATAGTATGTTGTTATAATTGATCTGTAAGTTATTGTTGATAATCTCTTACTGTACCTAATTTGTAAGTTAAACTTTTCATAGATTTGTATGTTTAGGGAAAAACATAGTAAATATAGGGTTTGGTACTATTGCAGTTCCAAACACTCACTGGGGGTCTTGAATATACCCCCAGCACTATGCTGTTTGGACTTTCAGCTTCTAAAACCATGAGATAATTAATACTCTTTCTTTTTGACAGGTAAACAGTCCTTGAGTATTTCATTATAGTGATGAAAAACAAACCAATATTCCCTCTAAGAGGTTTCTGTGGATGTCCTAGAGAGAGGTATTGGGCTCTGGTCCCAGGGGTGCAGGTAGACAGATTCAACAGATAAAGTCTGACAACTGAAGTTTGGATGGGTGGGGGTTGGGCAACACTGAGAGTAGGTCAGGCTTGGGAGGAAGACCATAAGTTTGGATTCAGACATGGGCAGTTTGAGGATCCTGAGCTATCAAGTTCTTTCAAACTCTGATCCCTGAAATGTTCTTCCTCCCCCCGCAGTTTCTAGCAGGAGAAATCCCTGTTCATCCATGGAAGCTCAGCTCAGGTATCACTGTCTCCCTTTTCCCTGCACCCAGAGTCCTTCATTTCTTCTGTTTTACCCCTCTATACAGAGAAGATTCCTCCACTACATAGACTTGTAATACTCTGTTTTCAAGCTTGTGTCATCTACAAGCTGATGACTCCCTGGGTGCTGGGCTATGAATCCATCTTTACACCCTTTGCATCAGTACACTATCACCATGAAATAACTCATCTATAAATACATGAGGGATTAAAGTGATACATGCAAACATTTAAGATTTCTATAGTTGCCTTGCTCTTGAAAAGCTCAAGAAGTTACAAAACAGATAAGTGTGCATTTGCAAGTGTCTTTGTTGCAAGCAGAAGGTGTGAAAGGTGAACTATCACAGGCATTTGGTGAAGGAGAATAGGCAGATTTTGCCCTTTACCAGGTCACTACATATGCTTGCAAGGTTAGAAACCCAATCTCCATGGCGTAAATAAACAGGAACTATTTTTCTCACATAAGAAACAGTCCAGAGGTGGAGAGTTACTGGCTTTGGTTCAAGTGCCTAACAACCACACTGACTCTATTTTCCTCTCTGCTGTCCTGATTATTTATTTATTTATTTATTTATTTATTTATTTATTTATTTATTTTGAGGGTACCGGGATTGAACTCAGGGGCACTCAACAACTGAGCTACATCCCCAGCCCTATTTTTTTAAACTTAGAGACAGGGTCTCACTGAGTTGCTTAGCACCTTTCTTTTGCTGAGGCTGGCTTTGAACTTGAGATCCTCCTGTCTCAGCCTACTGAGCCACTGGGATTACAGGTGTGCCACCATGCTTGGCTGTTGTCCTAATTATATGGGCTGTTTGGCCTCATGTTCATTGTCTTGTGATTGCTATTTAGGTTTGAGGCATAAAGAGATTGGGAAATGGAAGGATAGAGCCAGAAGCCCCAGCCAACCCCCTATTTCAACTCATTGACCCAAACTGGGTGGATGATTTCCTTAGCTTCAAGAAAGGTTTGGCAATCAGGAATGGGATTGTCATGGTAGTCTTGGACCAATCGTGACCCAAGATTCTGGCTATAGGGAAGAAGGGGAGAATAGTTTGACGATTTGGGGAAGGTGACTCACAGGGTCTGCCAAGAATAGCCAGGACCTTCTCAAAATTACATAAATCCTGATGGAAGTAGGTGGGAATGAGTCCTCCTGTAATGTTCAAGATGCTAATGGCAGGAATACTACACAAGGATATGAGACACTGGGCACTTGAATAAAAAGCCCTATGAAGCTCTCAAGCCCAAATGACCCCATTTTCCAGATTCCTCACTTATCACCTTTCCATCTCTTTGAACCAGGCATTTTAAAAAATAAATCAATTCATGCCAGCACCTATCCATCTCATAATATAAATAGCAGCCTTCCCATCCAACTAGCTCCTGCTTGGGCTACTCAGCAGAAGACCTGATGGGAACTCTCTAGGCCCACAGAAATAACTTCTCTGCAAATTCACCTTTTCTTCCTTGTTGAATCAGAACACTACTAGTCAAGTATTTAATTAGAATGAGCATTAAGAGCGCAGAGAAGAAGAGTTCCTGGGTAAATGCTTTGAATTTTTTTTCCACATCCAAAATGACTTGTGGCTTTTAGACTGGAGCATGTGCTTCAAGTTTCCTGTGTGTGATCATGTAGTATGTCTGTAAAGGAGAAAGGGATAAGAGGGTGCAGGACAAAAGTGGGGAAACAAGCACCCACTCACTACTACATATGTCCTTCTTCACCTAAATCAAGAGGGAAAAAAGCATGTTCTTGGCAAGACAGGAGTGAAAGACATCCTGAGTGTAATATTAATCTTTGCTATAAAAAAAAGGCTACACACTGTCAGGCTATAAACATGAGTAATTAAGAATGTAGCTGAGGGTTGCTTTGGGAACATACTGCGACAGCAGCTGTTACACATCTGAACCTGGAGACAGGTTGCAATTCTTGTGTGAGAGTCCTGCTGTTGACATTGACTGCTCCCTTACCTATGGTCCCAGGAACTTCTAAAGCCTCCAAGAAGCATGCAGCACAGGTCTCTCCTCCACTTCAGACCTTCTCAGTTAGTGACCTTGCCACCCTCACCAACACACCCTGATGGCCCTCTAGGATATCTGGCTCATAGATACTCAAACACTCAAGAAGAGACAAGAGTCCAGGAGTACACCCTTAGCTGGCAGGCATGCCCAGGAGATAGGAGACAGAGAATGCTTACCAAACCATTACCGCACCTAGCGTAATAGAGTACACCCAGCCTCAGACACAAACCTGCAACCCTCAAGGATCTGAACATGAAGTGTGACAGGGATTTGCTGGTCACACCAAGTTCCTCTGGCTCCCCAGTTTTCAAAGAGCCCTTTTACCCCACCTCAAAGAAACTACCTCCTCAATTCACCCGAATAATTCTGCTCACCCTCAGTTCTGGTGGAAGAACCTTCCTCCTGGACAGTCTTCTCTGACCTGTCTCTTCTATGCGCGCTCACGAGTCCCCTGGACAAACCCCACTTGATTCTTTCTGTCTTGTAATTGCCCATTTGTTGATTCCCCTTTCTATACCTCAAACTCCGTGAAGACAAGAGGATATCTTGTTCCCACTTTCGTCCCTATTCTGGAGCTCAATAAGAGCTCGGATTTTTTTTTTTTTTAATAGATCAAAGGAGTGGCGGGTCCCCACAGTGGCGGGGCTGGGCCATGGGTCACTGGCACTAATGGCTCCTATCTGGGGAAGTCCAGTCCTAGGCCCCACTCTCCTCCAGGCTCAGACTTGGGACTCTGTACCTGGGATGCGCGCCGCGCCACTGGGACCCGCCTCCCAGGTGCTGGAGCAACCCCGCCCTCCTGGGCCAAGTCCCTGCGCTAGGCCACCGTGGCCCCGAGCTGGAGCCGGCGAGTAGGTGGGGGCGGCGGCCCCGCCTCCGCGTCCTGGAAGCACCAGAGCTGGCCGCCTGGGAGCCAGTGGGCACACGGAGCGCGCGGCACCGAGCGCCACGCGGCCTCAGCGGCGTCGCCTGGATCACAGGGGCGCTGCGGGACTGAGCCCAGAGCGGGGAGGCGGCGGGGACCACGGCCCCACCTGGAGTCCAGACCCGTCCAGGGCACGGCCATCCGCAGGTAGCGGCTCTGCGCGCGTGTCCTGATGGGTCTCCGAGGGGGAAAGGGTGATCCGTGGCGTCCTCTCAGGCCAATCCCGAGGCAAAGTGGCCTCGGGTAGAGGCAGGTTGCTGCGCCCACGCCAGTGCCAAAGGGACCCCTGCCAGATTGCAACCCCAGGTCCGGGCCGCTATCCAGGCGCTGCTCTGCACCGCCCTAGTGACCGCCACCGTCTCCCAGACGCTTCACTCAGGCCGGGCCAGAAAAGGGCCAGGGAGGGAACAAGGTCACGGTGGGGTTGCCCGGTGACCTCCTGGGACCCGAGTCCCCAGTGAACAGCTGCTGGTACCAAGACTTCCTCAGCCTGGTCCTTCGCGAAGCTCTCCTTCTCAGCTTCACCCCCAGAACAAAAGACGGGTCTTGCTGGGGTGGGGAGTGTCGGGGAAAAGGCTGAGTGGAACTAAAAAGAGCTAGTAAATTGCAAAACCATAGGTGGCTTTGAGAATACAAGAGTAGCCTCCAGTAAGAAAACCAACTCCAGAGACTTGAAGTGACTTGTCCAAGGTCACACAGCTTGTGGTGACAGCGGAGACTAATGCCCAGGTGTCCGGATTCCTCTCAGAAGCTCATCTACAGTAGTAAGTATGGAGCCAGTAGCAAGTATTCTCCAGACCCTGTGGGCTGGTAGACACTGGCACTCAGGAACCTGGTCCTGTAAGGGTGGTGTGCCAGGCACAGAGGCAGCATGGGGACCGAATGTGCTCTGCTCCCTGGAAAGTAGTTCTGCAGGGAGAGGCCAGGAGAGCTGTTACCAGAGCTCTGGGTCAGATCAGCAGCCATCCCTGACGTTCATTTAGCTTTGTGATCTGTGGCATTTGGAAGGAAAGTTACTCTGTAGCAGGAAGTTGGGCTGATGTTCCCTTCTCTGAGCCTCAGGTCCTTGGCTGTAAATGAGGGCCTTTGTTTGGCATGACCTGTGTGATTTAGAAAGTTTGTGCTTCTCAGACTTGTCCTTGTTAGAATTTTTGTCACTCTAGAAACAAGATTAGAAGTGTGTATCTTTCAGTAAGCATTTAATAATTATCAGAGAGACTCTAAGCTTCTCAAAAAACATTTTGGGGTGGGAAATGCCTCTGGGGATGTGGCTCAGGGGTAGAGCACTTTCCTGGCATGGTTGAGGCCCTGGGTTTAATCCCCAGCCCTGGACTGAGGAGGGGAGAAGTGGTGTTAAACTCCAGACAAAGCTAACTCATAGCAAGTAGAGTCAGAAGAGGAGCTGCCTTTGGACTTTGTTACTGACCTGGACAGGGCTAAGTGAGGCTTCTAGGATGCTAGATATGCTCCCTACCTTGACTTAAGTAGTGATCACACATTCGAGCATCTAAAAATTTATGAAGTCATGCCTTATGTCCTTGAGACTTGTGCATTTGACTTATGTAAGTTTACTTCAATAAAAAAGTAAATAAAGATTTAATGCTAAAATCCACTCACTATGATAGCATAAAGATCTCTTCAGTTTTCCAACTAATGTATTTTAGAGATACATTTAAAAACTACAAAATCAACTCAGAAAAAAACAAGGGGGAGAAACAAGGAAGCATAAGAAAGTTAAGAAATAATGGGAAATGGCACATACACTCTAGAGTGCTTCACAAATGCCTGCATGAGTGTTACCTCATATGATTCACAGCAATTCTTTAAAGAGAGTTATCATTCTTGTGCTTTTGTACTGAAGAGAAAATAAAAAGTGACAGCGGTTAAATGACATGTTCAGGGAAGCTGAGGATAAGAATCTGGGTCCGTGGACTTAAAATTGAAGGCATGAGCCACAAACAGGCATTTTGGGGGCACCCCAGTCAAGACAGAGTGGTAATGGTGACAGTGACTTGTAGGCCAGTGTCTAAGGGTGGTAGGGCTGCCGAGTCCCCTCTTTGAGTTCCTTCCAGGAGTCTGTTTTCGTGCAATTGTGATTGTGGCATTGTGTTACATGAAGTTAGCCAGCAGCAGAAGGGATGGAGGAAGTGTGTGTGTCTAAGAACACACAGTTTTAGGAACAGGAGAAAGCCAACTGGTCCAGCCTGGCAACACTCTTTTTTGGAGATTTATTGTTCAGAAATCATATAGTACAGGTTGTGATTTTGCAGTCACTCCAACACACACACACACACACACACACACACACACACACACAACAAAAACCTGGAAACTTAGAAAAGATCTGAGAAACCAAAAAAAGGGCTTAACTCTAGAGGAAAACATGGAATTTTTACTAGGGAGGAACAGTCAACTTTTCCTGATTTTAGATATTTATGAATACATGATAACTAATGCTAAAGTTTTAAGCATCAACAAAAATAACTGAGCAAAAGGAAGGACATTTGTTTTCTAACAAGCATGTTCTAAATATATATTAACTGGAGGGCAGAAGTACTTGAAACTTTAGGGTATGCAACATTACATTGAAGGAGAAATTCTGAAAAATCTGTCCTCCTGTGTATTCTAATAATTTTGTACTTCTGCCTAAAATTTGGAATTTAGAGAAGTAGAAACATATTAGTTTTACCAGTCAGTTTCAAATTGCAGAGTTCAATGCTTGGCTTAATGCTGGAATGAAGAGGTTTCCTCGGTTAAGTGGGCCAACGATAGAGGTATCTCTGGGTGAGTCCCCTCAGCCAAGTGCCATCAAGTGTGCTCGTGCATCACAAAGTTATCTTTTGGAGAGTTTGCCTTGTCACTGTAGGTTCCTACCATCTGGCTGCTAGAATATTTAGAAAGGAATTGTAATATTTGACTGACTTTGCTGATGGCCTGACAAAACAAACTTTAAGCAGGAACTATTAAATAAGAGTTCAGGTTGGTGAGAAAATGATTAATTACTTCTAATTTTGCTACTGCACAAAACCAGAGAGACTACTTGTTGCCCTGCCAGATGCTGAGCAGGTGGAGCTCATAAGTGTTCTCAATGGCTTTAGCCACTAAAGCACTGGGAACTCCTGTTTTGCAATTTGAGGAGGCTCTCACACTGTTCAAGGGTGAATCCCCCTCTGTTATGCAGCCAGGCAGTGTGCAATGAACTGTAGCATTCAAGTGCCAGTAATAGATAAGGTGAAATAGAGCGAATGGGGCAAAAATACTGAGCAGGCATTATGTGATTCAGGCAGTGTGGAGGAAGATGTTCCAGGGCATCCTGAAGGAGTATTCATCATGTGTGTGGGTGAGGTATTCCAATAAGACTGTGACTCTAGGATGGTGGATCCAAAGGAGAGGTCTGCCTGTGGACTGTAAGTTAGAGTCAGCTCCAGGGTTAGCTGAGAGAAGGCAGCCGCTAGCTCCAGAATTTTGAGTTCCTGGGGACAGGCGTCCATGTGAGTGCATGCATATATTAAAACAAGGACCCTGGCTGCCATCCACTGATCCTTAAGAGCTGATGGCTAAATAGTGCTGGGGCTAGGCTAAGAGCTTCTTATGTACAAAATCATCACAAGGGAGCTAATTCTTATTTCTGTTTTAAAGGGAACCAAGAGGTGAGGGCTAAACTGCTTTCAGATTGATCCTGTCATCCCTTGTTCCGGTCTCCTGTCGGCCTTCGCATCCTAATCCCATGATGCCCTTAACCTATCTGACTTTCCCTTATACCCCTTGAGTTCCTGGAGGGAAGATGATACGACCACTTTTTTCCAGCACCTGAGCCACTACTGGCAGATGACGAATATTCCCTACAAGCTGTTGAATGAATGAATGATCAAATGTAACAGTGTTCCAAGATCAAAAGCCCATTATTTTTTGGATGGTTTATTGTTTCAACTTTCACTGTCTCGTCCTTTCTGTTCATATGGATCATCTGGCATGATTGTATGGACCAGATGGATAATAGGTTTCTCTTTCAGGGATGAACAATGCTGAGCTTGGCCTACAAAATTGGAAGGCCTCTACTTATTTAAGAAATTAAACATAATTTTTCTTTTGTATAAGTTATGTAATTCAGATGATCTGAGTTTGAGTCTTGCATTTATCACATATTTGCTGTGTGATATTAGATAAATTATTTAACCTCTGTGTGCTTCAGTTTTCTCATCTATAAAATTACTTATATTTAAGGTAAATAAGATAAGCTGAAATCTTAGGACAGTACCTCATTCATAGCAATGTTCAGTAAATTAACAATATTTTTGCTATGATGACAATCTGGTACTTTAAAAATTATTTGCCTAAATAGTCTTTGTTCCATAAAGCATTTGAAGAGTTTATAAAATAAGGCATTAAACAATCTAAAATTAATAGATAATGAACTGGGCTAACCAGAATGCACAAGTGGAAAGTGAGACCGAATTAGAGATAATTTAGAGAACAAGAATATATGAGGTGAAAGTAGTTTCCAGAGATGGGATTAATATTTTGCCAGAGCTTCCCAGCAGCCAAAACAAAAAGGGAAACAAAAATAGTTATCTGATCCACAGCAACCATGAGATAAAAGCAGATTGTTTACACAGCTTTTTCTGGTCCTGAAACCTGGAATAACTTTGTCCTGAATTTACTATTGCCATAGAGATACAAGTCTTCCACATCATCCCTGCCTAATGAAAATAAAAGTTTTGTGGTATAAAACAGTGTCTCCTAGAACTTTATTGACATAATCCCACAGCACTCTCCCCTTACTTTTCTGTAAGGGGCCTGAACACCAGGGTACAGGATTTTACTATTTCCTTAGCTATGCTTACTAGGTGCCTGAAAGAGTAGAAAGACTCTTCCTTCCAGGGATTATTCTTTCGAGTCAGATGGACAATCCCATCTTCAACAACGTTGGTCTGAAAGCCATTTAAATGAGCCACATCGTACTGAAAAAGTCCAAGGGTGTCATTTTTGTGTATATTCATAGATAGATGATTGTGTATTCATGAACTTTCTTGATACTGGTAATTCATTGTTTCCCTTTAGATGTAAATTCTTATCACCCTATTTGGGAAAGAAAAAAAAACAGTGCTATTAAAAAGAAATTATACTGTATTTTTAAACATTTTTTATAACTGAGATAATAATGATCATGTTGCCTGTTTCTCTCTTGCCATACACACACACACACACACACACACACACACACACACACACTGAGAGAGAGAGAGAGAGAGAGAGAGAGAGAGAGATACATAAAGATATTTAGATACATATCTCTTTATGTGTGTATGTGTGTCCCAATATGATTTATATACCTTAGTGATTGCATTGAACTGCCAAAGAAAACAAAAACAGAGCAAATATCTGAATTTACCTTCAATAGATACAAAGTTTATTTTTCATGTGGTACTAGACTCTCAATATTATGGTATTATGTAAAAATGTGGATGTGTAACCAATGTGATTCTGCAATCTTTGTAATGTTTTGAATAACCAATAAAAAAAAGGAAGTCTGGGCTTGGTGCAGGAGCTCACATGATGCTATCAGAGATTAGCCTCTTTCCATCTTCCTATTTCTCCATCCTATAACCTGTAGGACTTCACCCAAAATCTGGTTGTCTCATGGTCCTAAGATGACTTCTGTATCTCCGGGCTTATTTCTACAGTCTAGGCAAGAAGAAACAGAAAATGCACATAGCTAAAGAGTGAAGACCATTTTAGTAGGGTGGTTTTACTTTTATTCAGAAAATGATGTCACCCACACAGACTTCCACTTATATTTCATCAGCCAAAACATTGTCGCAGGGTTGCTCTAAATGTAAGACAGTCTGAGAAATCAAACATTTTTAGCTGGGTAAATTGCAACACTCCCAAATTAGGGCCTCTGCTCTGAGGAGGAAGAGGAAATAGTCATTGAGTAGGCAACCAGCAGTATCAGCCACCTGACTGTCATTATTAGCCATGTTCTTGACTTAATTAGAAATCAAAGAAGGTGACTCAGTAATTTTAAATATTATACTTTTATATATCTTCATGGAATTAGCACTAGAGAAGAAAATAAACCCCACTGCCAGTGTGAATATTCCTAAATCGCTATTGTGGGTCCTGCTTCTGTTCTGAATTTCAGATCTACATGTCCATTTGCCAAAGTACCTCAAATTCAGTGTTTCTAATTAAACTCACTTCTCCTTGCCTGTTTACCACCACTCCAATTTTCTCCTGCTCTTCCTTGGTTAACACTCAACTGTATTGCAAGGAACCCTGGACTTATCCTGGGTTCTTCCTTCTCCCTTATCTCAGATGTCCAGTCTGATTTCCTCCTTGATTCTGGCCCATTGCTGTTACTCTAATACAAATAAACACTTGGCTTTGCTTGTGTGGATCCCCAAATGGGTCTGTCTGTTATTTCTTCTCCCTACAATCCTTTTCTCATGGTAGCCCCCAGGATGCTGTTTCAAAACCATCAATGTCTAACAATCTCTTTATTAAAAAAATTATTAACACATATTGATTGTGCAGATTAGTGTGAGTTCCTGCAATATGTCTATACATGTATACATTGTCCATTGATCTAAAATCCTGCAAAATAAAGCCCAGACCCCAACTCTGCGATAGCCTGGCTGTGCTCCCCACACCATAGGCACCCAGCACAGCACTTCTGCAACCCCTGCAGCCACCGGGGGCCTGGCCCAGAGGTTCCTTTCTTGTGCTTTTTACCTGTCTGTTACCTGTGGAAACTATTACTTTCCTTTTCATTCATGTTTCCAAAGTGCTTTATATTTCTATTGATGTTTTTTTTTGCCTTGGATTCTCTTTTGCCTGATATTTATAATGCTGTGCCCATTTGTTTGTTGTTATAAATAACGACTGTATTAAGGTATAATTTAGTTGTCACAAAGTTCACCTCTTCAAAGTGTATTAATCTCCGTGGTTTATAGAATATTCACAGTTTTGCAGCCATCATCATAATTTCAAGTCATTTCCACCACCCCAAAGAGAAACCCGTGACTCCCTTGAGCCTACTTTTTATTTCTATGAGCTTACCTATTCTGGACATTTCCTATAAATAGAATCACACAGATGAGGCCTTTTGTGATTGACTTTTCCCCCTTAGCATAAAGATTTTAAGTTTGAGCCATACTGTAGCAGGTATCAGTTCTTCATTTCTTTCCTTGCTGGAAAATATGCCATTGTTTGACATACTGCATTTTGGTTTTGCATTTGTAAGTTGATGGACTTCTGCATTGTGTACACATTTAGTTTATTTTGGATAATGCTACTGTGAGTGTTCAAGTACAGGTTTTTGTGTGGACATGTTTGACCCTCTTCAATAGATACTTAGGAACAGAATTGCTTGAGTCTCATGGTGACTCTGTTTTATGTTGAAGAATTGTCAGTCTTTTCCAAATTGGCTGCACCGTTTACCAGCAGTGTATGAGGATTCTGCACCAGTACTTAAGTGTTTGGGTCATTATTTTCAGCTTGTAAACATAATTTTGTTTTGGCTGTGTTTCTTGTAAAGAAAATATAACTGATTTAAGAAGAACAATTTAAATAGTTCATATTTTAGTAAAGGAATCTAAAAATCTGTTTATTGTTATTGCAACTACTGATACATTGGGATTTATTTTGGTTTTATGTGCTATTTGCCTTATTGTCACCTCTATTTTCCTCCTCTTTTTAAAATATTTTTTTTCAGTTGTAGATGGATACAATACCATTATTTTATTTATTTATTTTTTCTGTGATGCTGAGGATTGAACCCAGGGCCTCACTTGTGCTAGGCAAGTGCTCTACCACTGAGCCCTCATCCTCCTCCTCTTTTTTTTTTTTTGAAAAGTGCCAGCACTCAGTAATTCTCAATAAGTGTTAGCTGTTATAAGGTGTCACTTGTGGACAAGAAAAATTTATCGATTTATTTATCTATTAATATTTATTGATCATCTGTTAATCAAGTCTGTAGTTTCACTTGGTAACCAGCATGGTACCTAATACAGAGATCAGTAAATATAAGTTGTATACATGTATCAAATTACCACACTATCCCCCATAAATATGTACAATTATTAAGTGTCAATAAAAATAATAAATATTTACTGCTCTGCACAAACTACCCAGAGGCAGATGTGCTCAGCAAAAGCTGGGGGAATAATGGAAAGAGCAGACCTGGGATCAGACTCACTTGGTTCCATCTGTTTTTGTCACATCCTGGTTATCTAAGCAGGGTGATTACATCTTTGAGTCTTTATTTCCTCATATGTGAAATGGGAATGACAGTATCTGTCAACCAAAGTGTTTAGGGGTATGAAGGTAAATATGTGAATAATGATTAATGGATGCAGGGAACACAGTCTAGAACATGTGAGCTATCATTTTTGTTGAACTGTCCATCAGGTTTTTTGTTGTTGTTTTGCAGTGCTGGAGATTAAACCCAAGGCTTCGCTCACTCTAAGCAAGTGCTCTACCACTGAGCTATCCTCCCAGTCCCAATGTCAATCAGTATTAACATCAACCAGGTCTGTCCAGGAAATAAAGTCATAGAGAAAAATGAAACTACCCCCTTTCCTATATGTTTGACTAAATTACAACTGCTGTATCAGAGGAGGGGACATTTCCTCCCTCGTGTGGGAAGAGTCAGGACAAGAACCAAAGGTGTACTTCCTACTTCCTCTTAAAAACACAAAAATGTGGAGTCTCCACTGTGTTCACTGGTGCTGTTATCTATTCTAACATTCTTCCAAAAATTGAATGAAATATTTTTGTTTCAATTGTGCTGCTTTATAGCAAATCAGAGAAAACATAAAATAGGTTCAGAAATAGGTAAGATATAAAAGAGAGGAAACGTACAAAACACACACATACATGCAAAAGAAATAAGACCAGAAATATGACAAACAAGCAAACATTTTCCTGAGTTTAAAATTTACCTTCCTTACATTTTAACAGCTTTTGCATGCACTGTTGTTCTGGGTTTTGCTGGAATGTATGTGCCCTCAGGTTTCAGAACTTTATCTGCAGACTTCTAGAAGGAAGGCTAAGTGTCCTTGGTTCAGGCCCAATATTGTGCCTTCCTGGCATTCATGGATGAGCAATGAGTTTTAAATGATGATGTTTGACATTATTTACATAAATTACATATGCTAAAGAATGACAAGCCGGAATACCTGTCTATAGGACCTGCAGTATTGTTGGGGCTGGGGAAACAGAGCCATCAGTTGTTATTTCAGACCTGTGCACCTCTTGGCCAGCACCCGTTCATGCATTTAATGAATGGCAAGGGTCAGTTACAGCTGGAACTAATTCACAAGTGATTCATGCCCAATTAAGAAGCATGTCCTAAAGCTATTCTTACTGTGTCTTAACCATGTGTTAACAGAAGAATTAAACCTTAGGGGTTGGTTTGAGAAGAATTATTTTATTCCACTCTTGTCTGTTTTCTAGTGTGCTTGGTCATCCACCTTTGACACTTGCAGGTGGCTGTGGTGGTAGTTTCAGCTGGTGCAGAAGTCTGTGCAGGGACAGCATCATGAAGCCCATCCTCAGCTCTTGCTACTGCTCTTGACAGCTCTGGCAGGTGCTCAGGTGCACCAAAACCTCAAGACAAATTTTCTGTTTTTCTTTATGCATTGTGTTTACTCTTTAGGCATACAGAACTCTCCTAATTCAAATAGCACAGAGTGTTTTGAACAATTGTTTACAATTCTTGCAAATAAGTAGTTCTCTGATTTAGCAATCCTGAACTTTTAGGTTCTTAATTAATTTTTGGAATATATAATAGTGCACATGATACATACTTCAAAAAGTGTAAAAAGAATGTACACTGTGAAGTCTTTCTCACACCCCATTATCAGGCCACCTAGTTGTCAAGGGTTCTTCCAGATAATTTCTACATTTATAAATATGTATATGTATACATAAACACACACACATACAGACACACAAATAAAGGCACACCCAGTCTATTTTCTGCCTGATTTTTTTCACTTAATATAACTTGGAGATCATTTTATGTTGGTAGACATAGGGTTACTTCATTCATCTGAACACTATCTAGTATGACATTATAGGGTGTGAATTATAATTTAATATTTCAGTTCCCAGTTGATAGGAATATAGATTATTTATCCTCTTACAGTATTTTAAAATTGCTGAAATGAACGTCACTGCATGGACCATTTCTCACAGGTCTAAGTATATCAGAAATTCCCAAAATTTAAAAGTGCATGTTAAAATTTTGATACATTTGTCCATTACCCTTTATAGAGCCTTACTAATTTATATTTTCATTAATAATTATGAAAGTGACTGATTCCCTGCACTCTCTCTAACACATATTTATCAGACTTTTGAACTTTGCCAACCTGATTGGTAAAAAGGGCATTTTATTGTGGTTTGACTAGCATTTATTTTCTCATTATGAATAAGGCAGAACATCTTCAATGTGTGTTAATGCCACTTGTATTCCTTAGTTATGAACCATTTAGGCCCCTTGTGCATTTTTATTGAATTATTGATCTTTATTATAGGGTTTACAGGACCACCTTATATAGGAAGTAAAACATCCATTTTACTATAATTTTTTTAAGATCTACTGTAATTGCCCTCCCACATGTAGTATAACTTCTTATGATATAATTTTCCTCCAGTTTGTAGTGTGAGTTTGTTTATTGTTTTGTGTACATATTTATTAGTTTGCAGAAATCTTTATAGCTTTTATAAAAGTCATTTTGACATCAAGAATTTTAAAATTCACTCATATTTTGTTTTAGTATAATTAATTTTCTTTTCTAGATATTAAAATTTTAATGCTTTAGAATTTATTTTGCTATAAGGCATAAGATCTTTACATTGATATCTAACTTTATTTTTTCCAGATTGCTACCCAATTTTCTCAATAATTTTTATTGAATAACTTCCTCCCACATGAAGTGTCTTTTTATTTTTTTTAACATAGCCAACATTTCCTAAAATACTTAGGTCTATTTTGGGGCTTTCATATTCATTACCTCACCAATTCTTAATATGCCAGTACCAAATTTGTTTGATATCCAGTTATTTTAGTTTTCCATGTGAACTTTGGAATCCACTAGCCTAGTTCTAAAAAGAAACAAGTTGGTATTATTCTTATGATCAACCTTAAATTTATAGATAAATATAGAGAAAATTAACATTTGTATGATTTAGTCTTTCTGATCAAGGGTAAAATATGTTTTTTTCCATGTCCTCTTTGTTTCTCAGATAATTTTTGGATTTTGTTTTTGAAGAGCCACTTTTTAAAATCTTTTATGACTTGAAATAATTTTTCTATTGATTCTCTCCGGTTTTTCATGTACATTGCCATATCATTTTGGGAAAAATGATAATTGAGCCTCCTTCTTTCCAATTAGTATGATTTTCTTTTTTTTCTAATCGAATTGACCACTACATCTAGGATGATAATATATGATAGTAGCAACAGTATACATTCTTGTCTTGTTCCTGACTTTAATTGAAATTTATTCACTCTTTACCTATTTACCATAATGTATTTTAAAATGTTTTACATATTTCGGGGCAGCTATGAAGATCTTACGATTTTCTTTTAATATCCCCAGTATGGTGAATCATATCAGTAGCTTTTCTGGCATGGAAATGCCCTTACCTTTGAACTATAGTTGGGTGAATTCAGTGTGTTGCAGAATTTGATTATTAATGCTTAATATTTTGGTCCTTTTTATGCATAAATGAGATTGGTCAGTAGGGCCTTTCTTTTTTTCTTTTTCTTTTTCTGTTTTTTCTTGGTTTTCTCTTTCCCAAGCTTGGGTCTGACTGCTAACTGCTAAGTATACGCTGGGTGGAATCCAGTTCCTGGGTGGCCCTCAAGCTTCTTGATGGTGGATCTTGAACCATTTTTGCTGTTTCTTCTGTTGAGATTTTCTGTCTTGTCTTGGTCACTTTGGTAATTCACATTTCACTAGAGAGTTGTCTATCTGATTTAAACAAAATCTTACAATATTTTGTAGCTATCATCATTTCCCCATTTTCTTGTCTTATTCTGTATGTTTGCACTTTTTCTTTCTTCTCATTTTTTAGTTAGATGATTTTTATTTTATTGTTTTCTGTTATTCAGAGAATAAGCTTTTGGACTTACTAGCTCTAACATTTACATTTTTTCCTAATTCCTAAATATCTATTTTCACATTCATAAATAGAAGTTAATTCCTTCCTTTCTTATGCTTCCTTTAGGTTTATATTATTATTATTCACACTTACTGGGAGATTTTTGGTCTTTATTTAATCAATTTATTTATTTTGGAGGTGGGCACTTGGAATTGAACTCAGGGGTACTCAACCACTGAGCCACATTCCCAGTCTTACTTACTCTTTATTTAGAGACCTTCTTGAATTTAGAAAAATGGGCTTCTTTCATTGAAGAGGCAAAATAAAGCAAGCTTCCTTTTGATAGACCACTTTCATTTCCAAAAACCTGCCACAACATTTCTTAGGAAAATTATGTTTGAAATAACTTTGGTTTTAGAGAAGATGGTATGCTATTTTTAATTTGTTTACTATTTATCTCAGAGAAGTACTCATTTGCTTCTCACACCTCTGCAAATTAGAAAAGAAGAAAAACCTTTTTGCCCTTTTAAGATGGAGAAATAGCTGGGCATGAAAGTCAGAATTAGGGCCTGTTCTCCTGTCCCTCATAAAACTTCTCTTTGATTGTTATTTTCCAACATACCAGGAGAGATCTTTCTTGTGGGCACTGTGAACCTTGAGAACCAACATTCAAAATATATTTCCCACAGTGATAATTATGTCTATTGTTGGCCAGGAACATCTCTTGCATGCCTCTTGCCTTCTTATTGTAGTATGCCATAGTGTCTCTAATAATCATTAAGATTATTTCATTAGGATTGTGAAACTCACAGGTAGAACTTTCATAATGAGTTGCTGCCATGTATAGCTTCACCTTTTCAGAAAATTAACATTTGTATGATTTAGTCTTTCTGATCAAAAAATATGTGTGTGTGTTCTTGAGCAAAAAATATGTGTGTGTGCATATATATAATACACACACATATATATCAATATATCATTGTCTAGATTTATAAATATCTCAATATCAAGGCAATTAGATTTGGCATTTGAGCATTACCTTTGGCCTTGACAATACCAAGATTTTTAAGATATAGTCCCTATCTTTGAGGAACCCATGGCCCAGTGAAGGAAGTTATGCAGATATAGGAAAAGACTATATCTGCTTTGCACTGTAATAGAAGGGTCCAAAGAATACTGTAGATTCATTTATCTCTGCCAAAGAGACATAGAAAACAAAACAGTCTATACCGAGAAGCTGGAACTAGAGCAAAGTTTTAAAGGATGATTAAGAATTTTCTAGGCGGTGTAGGCCATGACATGTAAGCTAAATAGCATGGACAAATTCACAGAGAAAAGGTATGTGTCTTAGTCTATTTTCTAGTGCTGTAACAAAGTACCTGAGGCTAGGTAGGTTCCAAAGAGAAGAGTTCTGGAGGCAGGGAAGTTGATGATCAGGCAGCTGTATCTGACAAGGGCCTCAGGCTGTTTCATAACACAGCAGATAACGTCACAGGAGAACGTAAGTGGACGAAGCAAGCTGACCTTCCTGTCACAATAACTAATTCAGTTCCACTACACCTAATCTACCTCCATGAGATGAGCATTAATGCCTTCAGAGGGCAGTGCTCCAAGGACTTAATCATCTTCCACTAGGCCCCACTCTGAAGGGTCCCAGCAGGTTCCTACCAAGTCTCAATACAATTACATTGGGGACCAGGCTTCCAGCACATGGACCCTTTGGGGCAGACCATAGCCAGACCATAACAATACACATGAAAATGTCAATATTGTGTTGCAGGTAAAGTGTAGGAGGCTCCAAATGGAGTAGAGAAGCAGATGCAGAGTTTTATTCCAAGGCCAAGAGCCTGAAGAGGAGTATACTTCCCATCCACATGTGATGTCTTGGAGTCTGAAGTGACAGCTGCCAGTCAGGCTATCAGGCTTTGCTGTGGATGAACTGTGCTGGCTGCCCCAGGACAGAATCTGCCTATTGACGGAGAAAACGATGGCTCCCCGTGGCAGATGGAAGTCCTAGTGTAACTTGAAACTGGAAAAGAGACCTTTGGTACCAGAATCTCCTTGGTCCTCCTTTAACCCAAAGCAGGAACGTCAGGAATAATGAGAAAGCACACAATCTGACCTAGAGTCTCATGAATAACACTTGAAAAGAGAAAGGTTCTATCCTTTGTCCTTTTTTTTTCTTTCTGGGTACTGGGGATTAGACTCAGGGACACTCTACCACTGAGCATTCCCCAGAGCCCTATTGTGTATTTTATTTAGATACAGGGTCTCACTGAGTTGCCTGATGCCTCAATTTTGCTGAGGCTGGCTTTGAACTTGCGATCCTCCTGCCTCAGCTTCCTGAGCAACTGGGATTACATGCAGGTTCTGTCTTTTCTGTACCCTGCGCCATAGCATATACTCAGTGGTCTCAGAAGAGCATTTCAGGGGTATTCACAATCCTACCTGAAAGGTACTGCCTAGTCTGGAGAGAATGAAAACACCCCTTTTACCTGTCATGGTAAAATAAAGAGGTGGCCATTCATTTTGTAAAGTAACTCATAATTTTGTAATATTGATTATAGATTGAATTATAACCACCTCGTTCTATCAAGGTATGCCTCTACTATCCAAAACTAGACTTACCATTTTTCAGAGGAATCACTATTACATAAGACAAAGCTTACTTATAAATATGTGATCAACAATATGTATTTTTCATAAACCCAGTTTTGTTTTTAGTTAGTTTAAGGGGTGGGGGGACAGGAAACCAATATTTTCTCCTTTCACCCTTGGAAACTGCACACCCAATGATTTTCTTGGCCTTCTACCTTTATTTAAATGCCTGAGTCATCAATATCTCTGTTTCTCCGTCAAATGCTGTTCAAATATGATAATGAATTCAGTGAATGAACTGGAACAGATTTGCATTTCAGGAAGTCTTATAAAAGGGAAACAGTTTGTGAGCTCCTTGTGGGTGTGACATGAGGTTCACATTAGATCATGACTGTTGCATGTCTTCATTTTGGAATTCACATGGACCAGTCTGTGGCTGATGACTGACTATGTCAACCAGGTAGCATGGAGCCAGTTCCATTTCAAGAGTGTGTCTCCCCCCGTTTCCCAGGCAATTGCTCCTGCCCTCTGTGTGAGAGGAGCGTGGGCACTCAGCTAGTTTCCCTTTCCCTGTGGTAGATCATTTCTAATTCAAAGTACAGTCTGCTGTTCTCAAGGATCCAGCCAGCTGAAAGTAAATGAATCTACACATCAATGAATCTTTTCTGTTGAGGACACATTTGACAACTTATGGGACAGAGGTTTCATCATCCTAGATATTCTAGAGCAGGAATCCTTAGTGAGCATTGAGATCCCTTGCTGGTAAGATATTCCCAACAATTCTGATTCTGTGGGCCTGGGTGGAGGAGACTGCCTTTCTGACAAGCTTCTCCAAGGAGGGTTCCCAGCGCAGCAGCCTTGGCCTCACCTGGGGGAGCCTGTTGAAACTGCAGAACTCCAGGCCTGCCCCAGACCCACTGGTCCACCTGAGTTGGATTGTGCATTTAACAAGTCTTCTGGGGTGGTCATTCTCCATGAAAGATTGGTAACCACTGCTCTGGATCCTTCTCCCAAAGCTATGCTTAGCTCCATGGGGAAACATGACAGGAGAGGTAGATAAACATTTTTATTTTAATAATTATTGTCTGTTTGTTTATTTATTTATTTAGCAGTCCTGGGGATTGAACCCAGGGCCCTACAGATACTGGGCTTTGCCACTGAGCTACATCACCAGCCCCTTTTTTAAATTTTATTTCTAAAAGTTTTTACTGTTTCATTTTAGTTATACCTGACAGTAGGATCCATTTTGATATTATACAAGCATGGAATATATCTTATTCTCATTCAGACCCCACCCACTGCTTCCTTTCCTTTATTGATCTTTCTGCCATTTACCTATACTTATTATTATTTTTAAATTCACTTCTTGTGGGATTCACTGTGGTGTAATCATATATGTACATAGGAAAGATGTGAGATACTTTCCACTGTCTTTTCTATTCCTGTCTCTGGTCCTTTTCTTTCATCCCCCTTTGTCTAATCCAATGAACATCTGTCCTTTCCATCTCACCTTGTTGTGGGTGAGTTTTCACATATAAAGGAAACATTTGACTTTTTTTTTTTTTTTTTTTTGCAGAGCGGGGGGTGCTTGGCTTATTTCACTTAGCATGATTTGCCAGCAAATATCATAAAGTCATTCTTCTTTATGCCCAACCCTTTTTAAAAAGTTTTACTTTGAGACAGGGTCTTACTAGTTGCCAATGGTGGCCTCAAATTTGTGATCCTCCTCTGCCTGTGCCTCCTGAATAGCTTATAGACTATAAGTGTGTGCTACTGCTCTCGGCTATTATGTTTATTCTTATTATTACCTTCCATTTATGACAAATGGTATTATTTTACCATTTATGGTTGAAACTTAAAGTTTCTTTTTCAAAATAAGCTTATTTACTTATAATCATGAGTTTATTTATAATGCTAAATAAATATAAGTTCAGGTGGTGTGTGAATGTCACAGAAACTATCAGTCATATGTACACAAATGATTTAAATTAGCATGGTGCTTAGGAGCCTGATTTCTGGAGCCAGACACACTGAGTTTGAATATCAGCACCTCCACCAATTCACTGTATGATTTAGGGCAAGAGTCTTAACCTTTCTGTTTCTTTCTGAATTATTATGTGAAAACCTGTAAATATAGTACCTGTCCCATAGAAAGGGCATGCCAGGGCTAATTCATTTTACTATCATCCAGAGCAAGAATGCTCTGAAATTTTTTATCCTTTTTTATTTTATTTTTTAAAGAATCTTTATTTTATTCATTTTTTATGTGGTGCTGAGGATCGAACCCAGGGCCTCGCACATGCTAGGGGAACGTTCTACGGCTGAGCTGCAAACCCAGCCCTATCCTGCACTTCTTAATTCCCCCTGCTCTGTTGCCTACATACTCAGGCCAATATGCCCCACTTCCAAAAATCAAGGCTAGATGTTTCTAGGATTTTTCTACCACAGAGATTGAGAACAGCGGCTTCCACGTGGCCAATGGAAGACAGACCTACTTGGGAGTAGTGGCAGGTGGCCAAGGTCTCCCCGGTGGGAGTTGGGGAGCTGGCTGCCTCAGCCTGCTCACTGGATGCTGAGGAAGTGACCACTCATGTTGCTTTCACCATCACCTGGAGAGAAGGCTTAAAAGACAAAATTCCTTCATAACTTGTAATTTTGAAACTCTACTATGTGTATTCTAAGAGGCCTTCCACGAGGGCTTTGCACATGGACTTGCGGGTTGTGCATTCCTGGCTGCAAGAAACATTTGAACAACCTATCCTTAATGTGGCAGGACTCTAGGAGACATTGTGTGAGCTGGAGACGCCTGGAGACTACCCTCCATTAGTTTGAGGGTAAAAAAAACCTCTGTTCTTTTCTCTGATTTCACAGCCAAAAAATACCAAGAACTCAGCAGGACCGTATGGAGAGGTAAGAAATTAGAAATGCACTGAGGACCTTATCTTCAGATCCCTGTTGAGATATATTTTTAGAACCAACAAAAGATGTTTTTGTGAAATGGTAGCAGTAATTTTTCTTGCTTTAAAAAAAAAAGCACATTTTCTATTTGTGAGCAGCTGTAATCTGACAGACTATTCTTAGGGAGAAAAATTCTTAGATGTTTTGATGAGAGCAAACAGTGTGTAAAATTGTTTACCCTGAGTTATTTCTTTCTGAGATAACTCACAAAGCACAGCTGGAATAGAGATGTATATAACTTTTTATATTAACAAGCTTGGCAAGCCCAGTGCACATCTATTTCTGAATGGGCATAGACAGGCTGATCAGATAGGAAAAGGAGGAGATTAGCAGGACAGGAGGAAGAACAGTTCATCAACTGCATGGAGAGGGTGGTCCATACTCCCTATGCCAAAAGAACTCCCAGTAAAGAGGTCGCACTATGGCAGTATGAGCTCTGTGTGACCCGCCAACGTGTTCCGTTGGTACTTTGGGGCTGAAAAAAATGCTTTAACAGAGCTGGCAATGTAGCTCAGTGACTTGAGTGCTTGCCTAGTATATGCAAGGCCCTGGATTCAATACCCAGTACCACCAAATAAATAAATAAATAAATAAATAAATAAAACTAAATAGAGTGCTTTTAGAGTTACATGGAAATGGCCTTCATATTCTTGTGTTTTACATCTGCTGATTAAATCAACTATGGATTGAAAATACTTGGAGAAAATATCACATCTGTACTGAACATATGCAGACTTTTTCCTTGTCGTTAGTTCCTAAATGATCCAGTGCAACAACTATTTATGTGGCATTTATATTGTATTAGGCATTATAAGTAATCTAGAAATGATTCAGAGTATATGGTTGAATGTGTGTAGGTTATAGGTAAATACTATGCCATTATAGATGATGAATTTGAGCATCTGAGTATTTTGTTATCTGTGAGGGCTCCTAGGACCACAGTTACTAAGGGATAACTGTACTTACCCACATTTAAAAATTCTATTTTACATAAGAATTTGGATATGGAGATTTCCCTGGGGAAAATAAAAGAGCATTGGCCAATGCTGAGCTTGCACTCCTGTGGAATATCACATCAGTTGCCAGAGTTGAGAAGGTGCCTCTGCTCCAGACCCTGGCCTTGCCCATTAGCATTGTCCCTCCTGCACCCTGTTGATCTGGTATCTACCCTACCCCTGACTCAGTGTTCTCCTTCTGCAAGGGATGCTGGGAAAAAGAGCTCCTGACTTCTGGTTGTCTCACCATATGAGAAATTCCTCAGCATAGGAAAAGTGGCTAAACATAGTGGGTGGCCAAAAGACAAATGTCCACCCCTACTCAAGGAAAGAGACACTTGCAGAGTGGTTGGCCACCATCTAAGCCTCTGTATTCCCAGCCTTCTCCACTTCTTTTTCTCACATGCAGAGCCCTGCAGCTGGCATGCATTCTCTCACTTCTGTCTCTGTTTATAAACTACTTTTGTACATTTACAAAGTATAAAAGCTAACTAGAGCAGAACCCATAGACACCTGTGTTCCTGTTGAAAAATGTGGTAGCTTCTACTAATTGTTTATCTATTACACCCCTCCTCAAGTTTGAAATGATGATGGCATTCCTCGGCAATCCCTGCATCTCTTGGGGGTGTTTATCCCACTCCTACCTCTATTACAGTTATTCATGGTGGGTGATGGGGATTAATATGGTGTCCAGTGGAGTGCCTGATCAGGATCTGCACTGATTTCTCTGCAGAGAGGACCTGGACTATTGTCTTTATTGAAGCCTGACAGCAAACTGTTAATTAAGTATTCTAGCTCCTGTTTTACAAAAAAAAAAAAAAAAAAAAAAAAAAAAAAAAGTTAAGGTCACTAACCTGAAGCAACTTGTCCAAGGTCATGTCACTGAGGTCTGTATGACTCTAAGACCAGCATTGTCTCTGTGTTCAGGACCTCAACTGGGAGCAAATGTTGGCTGTTTCCCTTACCATTTTCTAAAGGTGCTTAAATAGCTAATGTGCATTTTGATGCTGTTTTTCAGTTATTTTGTGAGTTAAAAGTACAAAAGCCTTTGAGAACCTAGCTTTTTAAAAAAATCCTAAACATTTTATATATTTCAGAACAAAATAATATTTTTAAATGGGTCGGTAGAGCACAAAGCATCAAAGAGCTCATGGGCACAGCCTGTAACTTCCTGGAGCTCTGTATTCTTGTCAGATCTTAACATATACTTCTCTAGATAATTGCTTAATTATTATATCTGTCAAGATAAAAGCCTTCACACCCATCAAGTACTGCATATAAAAATACCCTTTAATCCCAGACGTGGAAAAACCATTCCCTGTGATTTCAGTAAAGCAGAATCCCCATGGTACCTAATCATTCTCAGATTCTTAAGGACAAGAGTAGATGGAGAACAAGAGCCCATGGGGAGAAGCAAGGGGATAGACTGTTCTCACGTTTGTGTCCCTTTCATTGAAGGGTCCCCCAAATATTTTAAGTTTTTGCAAAATGGAAACAGAGAAGGGATGCAATCTGAATCGTGCCAATTTAATAAAATAATGTGGTGCTGTAGAAATGAGTCCAAAAGACCTGGACTTTCAACTCAGCATTGCTGCTCTTTCTGAAATGTACTAGGGGAGATAAAATGTGGTTTTGTGTTACACGGAAATGTCAGGATCTATCTCATGATTGTTGAGAGAATTCAATGAAATAATGTATTCAAAGTTTCTAAAGCTGTGCTGAGCATTTACTAGGGGTTCCAACAGTTATATTGCTGATCCTCATTATTTGCAGATTCCATTTTCGCAAATTCACCTTCTTGCTAAAATGTATTTGTGACTCTAAAATAGTGTTCATGGTGCTTTTGTGGTCACTCACAGACATGGGAAAAGTGGTAAAAATATAAGTCACCCAGCAGGCGAATTCCCAGCTGAAGTGGGACAAGGTGACACTCTCTTCTTGCTTTAGCTCTTACACCATAAACAAGCTCTAAGGCTATTTCATGCCTCATTTTAAAAATGATGTGCTTTTTCTGTTTAGCAAAGCACAGTGCTGATGTGCTGTCTAGTGTCATAAGCCCAAGAAAGCTGTATGTGCCCTAGGGAGAAAAGCTTCATTCAGTCATGAGTCATCCTGCTGTTGGACAGAAGTCCTGTTGTTCTGTTCAGGCCCTCAGTGAATTGGATGATGCCCACCCACATTGGTGAGGGAGAGCTATATTCAGTCTAGATTCAAATGCTAACCTCTTTCAGAAACAACCTCAGGGATACACTCAGAAATGATGTTCTGCCAAAACTATCTGGGAATCCCTCAGCCTAGTCAAATTGACACATAAAATTAACCATCACACTCAAGTGTTTATTTATTACATCCCTCCTCGAGTTCCAAATGATGATGGCATTCCTCAGCAGTCCCTACATCTTTTGGGGGCATTTATCCCACTCCAACTTCTATTACAGTTATTCATGGTGTTGATGGGGATGAAAATGGTGTCCTGTGGAGTGCTATCAAGTAGAGCATTTTATGATTTTATACAGAGAGCATAACTATGGTGACCAGTAAGAATTGACTATATTCACCGGTAGAAATGGCATACACCTATAATCCCAGAGGTTCAGGAAGGAAGGAGGATCACAAGTTCAAAGCCAGCCTCAGCAAAAGCAAGGTGCTAAGCAACTCAGTGAGACTCTGTCTATAAATAAAATACAAAATAGGGCTGAGGATGTGGCTCAGTGTTTGAGTGCCCCTGAGTTCAATCCCCACTACCAAAAAAAAAAAAGAAAGAAAGAAAGAAAAATTGACTGTATTCTATATAGTTCCCATGTTAGAAAGGTTAAATATTATTGACTAACAAAGTAACTCCAACAACTCCACAACTTAAAACGATAGAAGTTTATTTTTTCACGTCTGTAATGTCTCATCAGGTGTTTGAAAGGAAATCTTACAAAAGGTGAGCCAGGAACCCATACTAAAGCAACTTGGATGCAGGCTCACAATAATTGAAACAAGGATAAATTATCAGCTATTTGTATTTGACATTTTATTTCACAGAGGCATCCTTTCATCTTATGGCTCTGCTAACACATAGGAGCTTTGCTTATGGAGAAAGGAGTCCTGGGTAGAAGACCTTAAGAGCCAGCCTCTCTCATGTGTCTTAGTTAAAAGATGAAGTCCTTACATAATGAGACCTTTCTTTATTTCTTTTTTTCTATGAATACTTCAGCCAAACCTTTAATCTCTGACTGAAAATATTTTTGCCACCGAACAAAAGATTATGTAAAGAATATATCCAATGCCTCTATGAAAGAAAATGTCAAATACAAATAGCTGATAATTTATACTTGTTTCAATTAAATTGTAAGCCTGCATCCAAGTTGCTTTAGTGGCTATAAAACAGTAGCTTTATATGACTTATTATCATATTTATCAGGTTTTGAATAAAACAACATTGACACTCCTTGAAAAAAGCATGCACTATCTCTGATATCTCTGCTTCGATTTACTATGGCCTAATGCTGTGGCCTTATGCAGTCCTTCTATTCTCATTTTAATATTGAGGAAAGAGGAAGTAACAATGTTTATCAGTACTTCACACCCCAGCCTTTAGAGAGAATATTATACAAGAAAAGTGTAGTCTTGTTAAAGGATCACCTCTTTGGAGTTCTTAGGAAATTCCATGCATCTCTGTAGAATTATAAGGAAAATCATCATGAAATTTTTTTCCCAAAAGTTGCATTTACCTGTACATTTTCTTAAATTTGTAACTTTTCTATAATTTTAGGGAATTTTTAAATCCTGCTGAACAGAGGCTGATACCATATGATCAAGCAGTACCATGTCTAGGTATATACCTAAAAGAAAGCAAGGTCCTAAGGAGATGTTTGTACACCAAGGCCCACAGCAGAATTTCTCACAATTTTTTAGAGCAATTCAGGTGCCCACCAACAGATGAATGGTTAAACAAAATGTGGTATTGACATGGAATAATCAGGAATGAGTTCTGATATATGCTATAACATGAGTGAACATAGAAAACATTAATGCTAAGTGAAATAAGCCAGACTCAGGCAAATATTGTATGGTCCTACATAAGTGAAGTACTTACAAGAGGCAAATTCATGATACAGAAAGTAGAACAGAGCAGGTGGTGAGGAGATCAAAGAGGAGTTATTGTTTAATGGGTAGAGTTTTTCTTTGGGATGGTGGAAAACATTTGGGAAGGGATAATATCATTGTTGAAAAGCCTTGTTAATATACTTAACACCACTGAATGGTTTACTTAAAAATAGTTAAAACAATACATTTTATATTATTTTTATTCTGCCACAATAAATCAAAATCACAATGAAAGGAGACTGGACTTTGGGACTTTAAGCCTGAGTTCCAGTCCAAGATCAACCAGGGGGTATGACTTTGAGCAAAGAACTTCATGTCTCTGAGTGGCATATTGCTCACCTATAAAAATGAGAATGTTACTACTGGCCTTAGAGGATTGTTGTAGAAATTAATGTGATTGGCCTGTCACATAATAGGCACTGTGTAAAATGATAAAGAGAACTAACATATTAAGTAAGCAAAATCCAGTAGACTATGTGAAGGTTAAAAGGGTCATAATTGTGGGGATTCTTTAATATAGGTTTTTAGTCCTTACAGTGTGACTTGATATGGGTTTTAAGATATTCATCTGCATCCAGACACATGTGTGCTCTGCAGACAAGTACATTTATCTGGAGATTAGATATCAACTATTTGAAATATCTGAAATAGAACCTTATTTGCAGAAATATGTCTAAAAGCCCTAGGTGTGCAAATGCCAGATTACAGTCTATGTAGAGGAGCAGTGCATGCCCACAACCAGAAGTTGTGCAGAAACTATGATATGGGGACAGCAAGAAAAGTCAGAGCTGACAGGAGAGAAAGAGGCAGGAGAATGACTAACGCCCCCTGGAAGCTTTGCTTGAGGCTTGCATCATGAGTAATGTTAAGCCCGTGACATTCAGAAAAGGTTAGATTTCATTCTGTTTGCTCTGCTTAGGAAGTTGGGAGTCTATGCAGTATGCATTGAAAAGGATAAAACTGCAGGTTCAATGCTAATAATGTGGATTTCAGTTATCTGGAAAAATCCTTATAGAAGGAAGTGTGGCTATTTCCCTATATACTCGATTTTTTAAAATATTTATTTTTTAGTTTTAGGTGGACATATGTCTTTATTTACTTTATGTGGTGCTGAGAACAAAACAGCTGAATTCTATCAGCTTTATCACCTAATTATCTCTAGAATCTGGTCAGTTTCCAGCATTTAGCATGAGGCCAGCCTTGCACTGGGCTCTGCGGGTGAATAAATGAATTCAATGAATTAATGAACAAGCCAAAGAAGGAAACCGTGTACAATATGCATGTGTCTGTAACACATGAACTGCCTGCATATAAAGAAAGACATCCATGTTTAAAACTACCCCTCTTTTTCTTTTTCAGAGCAGAAATCCCTCTCTTGGGACCATTCATAAACAAGAGACACCAACACTGCCATGCCAGTGCCTCCACCTCCTCTGCCTCTACCTCCCCCACCTCTAGGAGCTCCTCCCCTTCCCCACCATCAGCACCTCCGGTAAGACCTGTTTTATTTAGTGTCTGGTTTGCTTTGGAGCTTTGGGTGCTTGGATTACACTATAGGGAAAGATTCTCAATGTTCAGAACCAACCACTACCTAGCTCAACTGTGGCAGGTGGACCTCAGGTAGCTCTGACAGCTTCAGGATCTGATTCCAAACCAGCCTGGGTCAGGTATCTGTCTCTTCTATTCCTAGACAGCACCCACCTCTACTGTTCGTGTCACCTACCTTTGACTCCTGCTGCCCGGTACAGGCTCCTTGATTTTCCCTGTGTGTCTTTCCACCTCACTGGGAGCCTCACGTGCCAGTCCCTGCCAAAGTGCACAGCTGAGGAGGCATTGCAAAATCAAGTTCTGGTGGTAAATGGGAAGGTGATAGATAATGATACCTTGGACTTCATTCCCTGGTTCTATGTTCAAGCAAGTCAAGTGTCATGTGAAATGCCACAATGAAAAATATAAATCACTAAAACTTCCCTGTCTGCACAAGACTGAATTCTTTCTGTTTCAGTTTGTGCTACTGGACACTCTCCTGGTTTCATAGTTTGGTTTCGGTTAAGTAGGGGCCACAGAGGGTGGTCATTTTGTTTTAGAACATGGATTCTCAATCTCGTCACCACTGATATTTGGGACCAGATAATTCTTATTGGAGGAGTGGGCTGCCCTGTTCATTTTAGGATACTTAACCACAACCCTAGCCTCTGCCTACCAGATGTCAGTAGAATCCCTCAAACATGGCAATAAAAATTGTCCCTGGGTATTGTGAAATGTCCCCTGGTGGGGGACAAAATATATAGAAAGAATAGGAATAAGTATTAAAGTTTCCCTGATGAATTCAACCCCACATGGTACAATTCAGTCATCATGAAGTGTTGAGCGATTTATAAGTGAATGAAACATACACAAGTTATCATATGGATCCTAAAGAGATTGCTCCCACGGAGGAACAGCTTATATTAATTTTAAATATGATGATACAGGATGAATCACCAGAATAAATGAACTTACCAAAACCCATGATATTGGAGATTTGGGGAATGACCTATTTTTAAACCTTGCTGGTGACCCAAAGCTATCTGGGCTCAATACATGTAGAGCAAGCCTTTTTGGAGTTCTCTAGTAGATAAAGTGTAGAGCAATAATCATAAACATCACCTGAATAGCTATTGTGCCTCAGGTACTATGCTAAGCATGTAATATGAATTCTAAATTCAAATTTATAATCCAGTGAAGTCAACACTGATAGTGCTGTTTTGCAATGATGGACCTGGGGCAGAGAGAGAAGTGACTCACCCAGGGGCATGTAGCTATTAACTGGGCAGGGTGTGGTTTGAACCCCAGCCAAACGGCACCAGTCCTTGCTCTGAACTGGTAATCCAGCTGCTCTTTGATGTAAACTCAAAGGGCATTGAGTCTACTGGAATTCTCAGGGAAGTAATTCTCAAGGTTGCTTCTACCTATTTGAATCTAAAAACCAGGAAATCAATGGATCCCATTCTCCAAGCCCTGGACACATCTTCCAGATTTTCTTCCTGTATGCCTAACCTGCTCCTATGACCATTCTTTTCTTTTCTTTTTCTTTGTGGATCCATTGTTTTCCCCAACTTGCTCTGTTGATTTCCCTCTCTAAATAGAAAAAAAAATGCATGTTTCCATTTGAGTTAAACCCACGGTTTGCAGCAGAGAATCAACATTACAGAAGTGGCCACAATGCAGAGGAGCTCAGTTTTGTCTTGTCTTTAGCTTACAACTGCCTAGGGATAAGCTCAGAAAGATAGGGTCTCTGCTGCTGGGCACACAGTGGGGACAGTCAATGCCACTTAAGCTCAGTTTCAGGAGACCATGTCCTTAACCTTGACTGACCATCATCAGGCTTTGGCTGCACAGAATTCCTGGGTCTGTGCCTCAGGAGAGTTTAGAACCTGAATCCAGAGAACCTTAAGCTTGTCATGGATCACTGCTCAGTCATGGAAATGTTGAGTAGAAAATTGGATTCTCAGACAAGGATTCTGAAGGTTCTATTGCCTCTTCATCATTTCCCACCTGAGAGTTCCTTGAAGTCTTATCTTTAAAGAGCACTCTTTACCTCTGAATTAGTCATATTGCTTCTTCCTATGCTTGCTTCTTCTATCATTTGAGCTGTCTCTTGAACAATCAAGTCGGGTGAGGGCTGAAAGAGGGTCTTGGGGCCCATGGTCACACGGTAATAGTGAGTGACTCACAAGGCCCTATGTTCTAACCCCCAGCAGCAAAAAAAAAAAAAAAAAAAAAAAGTGAGTGACTCAAAGAGAAGGTGTGTGCCTAGGTCAGGGCCAGCACCTAGCAGGAACTGCCTTTCTGAGCTACAGACTTTGCTGTAGACCCTGTAAGTCACTAGGCAAACCTGCAATGATCAAAAAATCACTACTTTACATTTTCTCCTTGCCTAAGACTTGAAAGCCAGTGCATGTTCAATACTTTCAAATTTCAGTAAGAACATTTGATAAAGCAAATGCAATTAGATCAGAAGTAACTTTAGGGGCAGCAACAATTAGTATTTGGGCATGACTTTAAAAGCTCTTAAGTATCCTTTGGCATAACATCACCATTCCAATTTTCTATTGTTCTGTAAAAGAGTAGATCCTGTACCTTTGCTTTTCAATAGACATTTAAAAACTCACAGAAAGTACACAGTGAACCTGTTTTGTAGATGGTAGCAATAGATTTCCATCTGGTAGCAGTAGATTTCCATTTTAATAAGCTCTGCTGATAATAGAGCAGTAGAAATGTGCTTTCAGGCTGGTAGAAGCAGGATTCTACCTGTACCATGTACAGGGTCTAAAACTCAAAGGTGTAAAAGCTAAAAGCGTGTTTGTGTCCCACAGCCCATGGGTCAGCACTTACTGTTTTAGTCAGGATCATGTAATGATGCAGCATAGTATGTTTAAAACAAAAATTCATAGATTTTAGACATATGGCGATTGGAAATCAAATCCCAGGTGTGCTATTATTTCCTAGCTATAGAATATAAAGTGAATTACTTAACAACTCTGAGCTTCAGGTTCCTTATCTGTTAGTGGGAATCACAATGGCCACTTCTAGGGAAGGTTGCTCTTGGCACAGAAGTCTCCCGAAGGAAGGCACTTTGGTCTGTGTTGCTCACAGTGCATCCTCAACAATTTGGATGGCTCCTGTCTCATGGTGACCTTTGAAAATACATGTGGAATAAATGAATCAAGGGGGTTTTGAAAGGATTCAATAAGCTAACAACAGCAGCTGTTGTTTACAAAGTGCCTGCTTAATAAATGGTAGCTACTACTATTTCAGAGAACAGAAAACTACTTGTACTGTACTGATACATACAAGTCAAAAGGTCAGAGCAAAGCAGAGGTCAGACACCAGAAATGAAGATCTAGGTGGCCAGCCTGAGTTATCCACAGAGGGAGAGTCTGAAAATAACCTCCAAACAGGGGAATAGAAGTTACCTTGTAGATTTTCTGGGCATCCAAACCCACTTTGCCAGTACCCCGTTCCTGCAGGCTGTCTGGGGAGTTAAGGGTTTGTCTTCTTTTTCATTCTGTGGAATAAGCTGAGGGGACCTGGGTCCACAAGAGTTGCAGGAACTACATGGAATCAGCCAGAGGTCAGAACCACGTGGCTTCAGCTGTGGCCTCATCTCAACTGGGGTGACCAACCATGTGTGCGTGGAGATCTGGGGGTATCATTTAACATCCACTCAGAGAAATACTTGCATTGGTTCAGATATTTACGGCATTTGGAGGAGGCTTTGCTTTCCCAGCTGCCATTAGATTTGTCATTTGATGAGCAGCTTTGGCAGCAGAAGACCACGTCACTGAAGGGAAGGACATACATTTCCCTGGAAGGTTTAACGGTGATGCCTGGGTGAGAATTTTAAATTGCCTGGCTCCCTGTCCCTCTCTAAAGCAGAGGACACAGTTGCTTGGGTCTCATGGCAGTTCCAGGATGCTGAGGTTCAAATGCTATGGCTTGGTCTTTCACTACCTGAGCAAAATATTCATTTAAAACTCATCAGGAAAGAGAGTAGAATGAATCAGACACAACTTTCTTATGTTTATATATGAATACACCATCTGTGTAACTGCACATCTGGTGAACCACTAGAATGGGATCCTAAATAGAATAAGTTATACTCCATGTTCGTATAATATGTCAGAGTACACTCTGCTGTAATGTATTTCTAAAAAGAACAAATTAAAAAATTATGAAAAAATTAAATTAATCAGGGAAATTTGAACACAGATATTTTCTTTATTTTGGTTTATATAAGCAAATTAATTTTATGACTTATTTTATTTAATAATATTGTTATTGTTTAAGAGTTATTTTCTTTTATAATAAAATCTGTGGAAGATACAATGTTGGATATATGTTTTGAACAAGCAGGGATTTGGAGGAGGAAAGTGATTGGTGTGGAGACATAGATTGGCTATGAGCTGATAAGCACTGAAGCTGGATGGTGATATCTGGGGGGTTATTCTACTTCACTCCACTTGTATATGTTAACAATTTTCTATAGCTAAAAAAACTTTAATGAACATTAACAAACTCATTTAATTCAAAATATAGGTGATTTGACAGAACCAGGGAGTTTCATAGCAAGCTTTCACTAATTCAGAAGGGTGTTTGAGATCAACTATTATAGGCTTTCCAGTTTTACAAAAATGAGACCCATGTTAGTGCAGGTTTTCTGCTGGAAATTCTGTACATCACTGAGATTTGGTCCCTCCGCTTCCCCACTCATTCTGACTCCTGTTTTGCTGGGGACTCGTGAGCAGGGTTTTTAGCTCTCCCTACAGCTGAAGGGTTGATCCACAAGGTGGAGAAATATAGTGGCGTGGTTTCCCTCCCAAGGAGAGTCCATAAAGGTGACTTTTAGCAGGAGTGTTCAGAAGCTCTGGGTCCCTATCACAGCCTCCCTTGCTAGTTTGTATTCAAATAAACATTGAGACCAAGCAAAGCCCAGATAACAATGTTTTGTGAAACTGTTGCATTTCCTGTTCTCTGGCTGGTCCAAGGACATCTAGCTTAGCTGGTGTTCTCTCCTCAGACAAAGCATAAAGGACATGGGGAATGATCATTAAAGCAGTTCTCCCTGTCAGCAACTCCCCTTAAGCCCAAGGTCACCAAATATGGAAGAATTTTCACCTTCAGCATTCTCTCATCTCTGACGAAACGTATCTTGTGACTGTTAGTAGGAAAGCAAACTGTGAGATAAAACCTCTGGGTGTAGAGATAGCCAGGAGAAGTGTGTGCTATGGAGGTGTGTGTGTGTGTGTGTGTGTGTTTGTGTGTGTGTGTGTGTGAGAGAGAGAGAGAGAGAGAGAGAAAGAGAATGTATATAGTATAAATATATATATATATATATATATATATATATATATATATATATATATATATTGCATATATAATGTTAAAGATGAACCTGTGGCAATCACTAAAGGAAAAAAAAGGTTCCTGATTGTGCTGGTGAAGGATCTTAGCAAGGATGGATGCTAAGATCTCTTAGGGGAGTTTTCTAAGAAATTAAATCTAAGGCAATGTTTAATAATTACTTAGGAGCTAAGCAATATCAGAAAAATATTTTGTATTTTCTTCTGAGTTGCTCCCCCCACCCACCCCGCCATTTTCCATCTTGCTCATTTCTCCAGCCATGTGCAAACTCACATACTAGTTCCTCTTTACTTTCGAGGGTTTCACTTTAGCCTAATCTCCTTTTCCTTTTTTTAATCAGGTTTTCAGTTGAATCATCCATTCCTGACCCTCATGGTGAAAATACATGGCTCTTTTCCTCACCAGGACCATTCAACACCATTCCCTGCCCACCACTGACTTATGTCCAAATGAACCATATAGTTTTGTGTTCAAGGCATAAAATTTCCATTGGCAACAGTGCCAGTCTTCCCTGTTTGGCTTGGATAAGAACAGTACTCAAGTGGTAGACCTGGAAGACACTGTGGACTTTGTGAAGTTTAATGTTATTTCTTCTGGCGGTATTTTGGCAGGACCAGCCATATGGCTATTTGTGCGTGAAAGGTGGGCCACCTCTGGTAAGGTGTCCCAGGAGCTGAGCTTCCTCACATGGGCCTCACCAGCGCCCTCTGTGTCACCTTGGGCTTCTCTGTCCTTCACCTCTCAGGTCCTCACTGTACGACAGATGCACAGAGGCTTAGAGGCACTGTTAGTTTTCTTTTTGCTTCATTCTGCTTGGGTTCCATTTTATTCTCATTGCTGCTAGATAATGCCTGAAGACAAAAGCTATTCTAAAGCTGTAAATGTGTTCTTCAAAGGCTGGATTCTCAAATGTAAAAATCAAGGGATATCGGATGAGGGGTGGAGATGTGACCACACGATACTAGCTCCTAGGGCTTATGTGAAGAACTGTTTTAAAACTCATGCAAGTTCACACATGCTCTTGTTCTTTGGAGAAATTAACTAAAATGTGGTAGCGATATCAGGACACATTATTCTGAAACATGTTGCTTTACTGTCCAGATGCCAGGAGAACCCAAACCAGCAGGAATCAACTCAGCATGGGCACCCTGATATGCTGCTTTGATTCATGCCCAGAGCACTAACCCACAGGGCCCTCTGGCCCACCATAATTTTTGGAATTTAGCCATCTTACCTGGAGGCAGGGCATCTTACCAAGTCTCTTGTTCTCTTTGCTGCCAAGTATAGTTACCCAGCTCAGGATTTCTGACACAGACCCACTGGTAATTCTGAGATAAGAAGTTGAATGCATGTAGATTATTTGGGGCCTCTACCCTGCTGGGAATCCCTGGGAGACTATGCAGAGCCTTCCTTGATCTGCCCACCAATTCTTGTTCCTCCCATAGCACTTCCAGCAGTCCATCTCCCCATCTAGGAGTTCCTCTGGCAGAGATCACAGCAGTTAGCCCAAAAGGCCATTTTCTGAAGCCAGGCTTGGGGCTAGGCTGAGCACCTATGCCTGGAGCACCCATAGCATCTGCCACAGTCATACTTGTCACCAAGGTAGTTTCGGAGAGGGAGAAACTGAGGCACAGCAAGGTTAAGTACTGGCTCAGAGTCACATAGCTGCTAGAAGGGATCCGTTACCTGCGTTCTGTTCCTTCAACCTCATTGCCTCCTGGGCTACAGTTGTGGCAGAGATGGCTGGGAAACCCCCTAAAACTAGGAGTAGGGCTGGCCATGATGGCCTTCTCTGATAGTGCTGCTCCAATAGGACCTTTGTATGATAATGTATCTCCTTCTTTCAGCCATGGTGGCTAAGATTTCTGAGCAGACTGCATATGTTTCCATCCAAGCTGTGTGGCTTTGAAAAGCCAGATTACTTAAGTTTTCTGTGCCTTAATTAGAAAGTTTTCTATATAATATGGTCACTATCAAGACAAATTAATGCATGTACAGTGCTTAACAGGAAGCAAGGACCATAAAATTATTCATTGTTGATGATATTTTACATGTGAATGCTCTTTTCCATTTTGCTAACATTTTTCTGGCTTAGGAATTAATATGAACATGTGTAAAACAAAAGTGCACATTTCATTGCAGCATTCATGTGTGATAGGCACCAAGCCTTCAAGCCTTCAAGCCTTCACCAGCATTCAAGCCTAAACACCATTGCACTTGAGATGACTTTTTGATTGCCTGTCTTCACCGGGTGTTGGTAAAACTCCCTGAGGAAGGGGGATATGCTTGCCTTGCCCTTCCCAGCATCAGCAGTATGAGTGAGTCGGGTGCCCAGCCGTGGGATCTGCCCAGGAGATGAACAATAGATAACTAAGAGCACACTTTCCCTTGGGTTGTTGGGGATATAGCATAGCCACACCACTGCTGCTGGTGTCACCAGCATAAAAAGAATTTAAGAGGTTACACCAAAACTGCACTCCTCCCAGAATTTTCTCTGTATATATAGAACACCCTCCTAAAGCCCTCAGACTAATTTTTAGCTGTGGCTCAATTTGAATCCCAACTGAGATGAAATTGGAAGCTAAACTGTGAGATGTAGCTTTTGGATGTGCACTATTAACATCTGCCATTAATTATCAGTATTAATATTTCATTATAGATAACACTGTGAGGTAAGAGGTGGACTGATTTTAACATCTCTTTGAACCTTGATACGCTCTTTACGATGGGTGAGTTCCGAATTGAAGAATCCTGTTTTACAGATGAAGAACTCAGACCTAGTGAGTTGTACAGACCACACTGCAGCAGATGGACCTGCTGAGCTGCTCTTCACAATTATAAAGTTCTTTTTGGTCTATATCAGAGGCTCCAGTAGCAGTAGCCTCACCACCACATCCAGACTCATGTGTTACAGGATAAAACTGCCTTCTCCCACCAACACATTCACATCTGGAAGTTCTAATCACAGTTCCTCCAAATGGGAATGTATTTAGAGATGAGGTCTTAGAAGAGGTAATTTAGGTAAAATAAGGCTGGTGGAAGAGGCGCAATACCACCAAAACTGGTTTTCTTGAGAGTAAACTGGGACATAGACACACACACACACACACTCACAGGGACAACCCCATGAGACCAGAGAGAAGAAGGCCATCCAGAAGCCCTGGAGTGTAGCCTCAGAAGGTCAGAAGGAATTAACCTGGCTGACACCTTGATCTTGGACTTCTAGCCTCCAGGACTATGAGAAAAAAAAAAAGAAATCCTGGTGTTTGAGCCACACTGTCCATAGTGCTTTGTCCCAGCCACTTGAGCAGACTCATACAGAGCGTGTATGAGTGTCACACATGTGCACTGCTGACTCCATCAGCTGCTCCCACCATACCTGAGGAAAGGCCCCTGGGGCACCTGCATTTCCAGATGTGGCCATCTCAAAACAGAAGCTGCAGCTTAGTTCTACTGTCCTGTGTTGCTATGTGTTCAAAACCCCAAGTTCCTTGTACTGTTTTGTTGTGTTTTGTCTTATTTTCTAGAAAAATGCAGAATCTCTGATTTGAAGGAGCTTTTCAATTCTAAAATTTGTTTAGGCCTTTGTTTCTGATTACAGAAATGCTGAGTGTGTTGCAGGAGTAATGCATTTCAGAATCAATGGACAGATAACTGCTATTTCTAGATGCTTATTTGGAGACTCCTGTCAATTCCTTGCAACCCTGGATCATTTTAACATCCATTATAGGACGATCTTTCAGCAAGCACAAAGCAATTTGCCTGGCTTACCTGCCACACAGTGGCTCTGCCTCTCTTCTTGGGAGCTCCCTGTTCCTAATGGATGTTTGCTGGCATGATGGGGCTGGACTATGACCAGAAGAAAAGGGCAGAGCCAGGGTGAGCCTCGGAAGGTCTCTGCGCTGACCTGGAGTTGCAACAGAACAACCGCAGAAAACATGAGACATGAGGGGTAACCTGTCTGCTTTTTGCAAGTGGTCTCACTTCTTCCATTTGTATTTTTATTTTTGTCTTCTTCACCTTTCCTAGCTCTACCTAGATTTGCTTTATTGCTTTATCCCTGTTGCTAGAGCTAGCAAATTACAATATAGGACATTCAGTTAAATTAGAATTTCAGCAAATAATTATTTGAGTATAAGTATAGAGCAAATGTGTCATACTAAAAAAAATTCTTATTGTTCATCTGAAATTCAAATTTAGCTGGACATCTTATATTTTATCTGGCAACCTGATCTGTCTCTTAATATGCCACGTGTGCGTTTCTCTTATGTGAATGTCTGTAGAGGTAGCTATAGAGACAGAGGGAGAGCAATCTCCTTCACAGATCTGCTTCTTTCCCTGGGAACCTATCACACATTCCCCACCTCCAATCTTTTTGGTTTTGTTTGTTTGTTTTAGAAATGTTTTTGGTACTGGGAATTGAACCTAGGGGTACTCTACCACTGAGCCACATCCCCAACTCTTTTTGGTATTTTACTTAGAGACAGGGTTTCGCTAAGTTGCTGAGGCTGGCTTTGAACTCTTGATCCTCCTGCCTCAGAGTCCTGAGTCACTGGGATTACAGGTGTGTGTCATCATGTCTGGCTCCCACCTTCATTCTTATAATGGGGAGGCTGCAAACATTTCCCCCATCTCCTTTGTTCAAGTTTTTGCATTCTTTCCTCTATTGAGTATTTTCCTAATAAATTCTTTTAAACTATAATTTGAAGAAGTTTGAGAAATAAATGTTTTTTTTCACTCTCTTTATATTCCCTTAGTAAATCTGAAAATCTACCAGTCAATTTATGGGCATAAATTAATCTGATATCTGGGGTTTGTTGCAGATCATGTTGATAGGCTGCAGTCTCTACCCTCAGATTAGACATATGAAAAGGGAAGAATACCAAGGATTGTATATCCATTACAGTCAAGAATGGAGTGTAGCAGGAGGGGGAACTGGGTGATAATGGACTTCAGTCCTTTCTGGATCTGGTTTAAATGGCTGTGTTCCTCACCAGAGTAGAGGGCAGAGCAAGAAGATGAGGGTACTCACTCTGGGTACTCATCTCCTTAACTTTGCTCCCTCACCTCCCTCACTTCACCTTGACCAGCCTTGACCCTTGACCCTTGACATAGTACAGTTGAACTTTGCCCCCTATAACATAGCATTGCACAAGCTGAACTAAATTGCCTCTCTTAAAAAGAAATCATAGCAACATTTTGGAAGATTCAATTTCTTGCTTTTGAGTTATGTTTAACCTCATTCCACAAAAAGTTGAGACTACTATTCTTTAAAATTCTCCTACCACAAAGTTTTTCTAACCCCCTTCCATAGTACATGGCTTGTACAGATCCTCTTTTTATTTCCTGATTTGCAAGGTTTCTGATTCACTTTCTTAATAACATTAATCAGGTATCCATCAGTTCAGGGACAAGTACACTTTCCAGATTTCCAATTCTCATGGACCAACTTTTGGCCATTGGTATTACCTGGGGTTTCCACCATTCCCCCCACCCAGTGACTTCAGTAACAGGATGCTTTCATGTTATACTTTTCTTTAAAGTATTTCCATACACACATTAGAATGTACCTGTATGCATGTGATTTCATTTTGGTAGACTTTATTTTTAGAACTGTTTTAGTTGACAGCAAAATTGAGCATAAAGTGCAGAATTCCCATGTACTCCCGTACCCATGCAGAGCCTCCCTCACTATGAACATCAGAATTGTTATCAAAATGTAAATTCTGTGTTTGTTTAAGATTCATCAATTTTAAAACCATTCTTTTGATGGTGTTATTACTCATATGAACAGCAAAAGTATCAAAGATTATTAGGATCTTTAAAATGTGGTTTTTTAAAAAATGTGTGTGTTACTTTTTCTATAATCACTGCCTTACATTTCTAAAACACTGTCATATTTCCTGCCAGTAGAAATATTTTTGGTTATTGAAATTAAATATACTAGTGATCAGAATAGTAGCTGGCACATCAAAGGCAGTTGATGTTGAGTCTGATGTTCTAATACATAAAGAGTCTTGAGACTTTAGAGCCTTTAATGATGCTCTGCCCATGCGGGGCTATACCTTCTTCCTTCCAGGGTAGGGTTAAGCTTGCCAAGACATCCAGGAGGCAGAGAGCCTTTGGAAGGACTGCCAGAGAAGACAGATCTCCTTTGGGGAAGTGATGGTTTCATCAGCATGCCACCCTGGTTACATACAGCCTCAGTCAGCAAGTCTAATTTTAGGAGGTGCAAGACAAAAATACAGTGGAGAGGAGTGAACTAAAAATAGGCCCCCTTTCCCTGTTACCATCCACTTCCTCAGAGGTTTGGCATGTTCCAAGGAAGCCAAGTTCTCTCCCTGCTATAGTGGGCATGCAGACATTCCATGGTTATGGAGAACAGTGAAAGGCCCATCCTGAGTCACTGCAGATGTCTCGACCTTCAGTTTTCTTCTACTCTCCTTCAGAATTGCTGGATCCAATTGAACAGCTGCTTCTGTTTTCCAGGGAGGGTTTGCACCAGCCCTATTTTATTAAAAATATACCAGGGGTGCCATTGATGAGAGTGTGTTGTATGAGTCACACTCCTGCCATTCTCAGGGGGAAAAATTTTTGTTTTTACTTTTAATTTGCACTCTACTTTTCATATTGAAGAATGAGTTTCATTTTAGTCAGTTTTTAAGGGCTTAATATGTACAAGACATTGTGCTGAGTACTGGAAGGATGGATTGAGACATCATTTCTACTTTATGGAGCCTACTTGGGGGAGCCAGATGCATGTCAAGATGGGAAATAGATGTTCTCTGCAGCTGCACAGAATAGCTTGGGGGGGCTGCCTTTGGAGAAATATCTTAATAAAATCTGCAGGAGGGAACAGTTGTAACCTGGCTAGACCAGGCAATAATAAGGACAGCTTATCTGTACCTCCTAAGGCAAGGGCAAGAATTGGCTCTATGTACGTGAGAGGTGACAATAGTGAAGAAGGGAATAAGAGAGAGGAGTCCTAACACTGGTTTGAAGATGGTGACTGAGAGCATGCTGGGCCAGATGAAATTTTTCTGTGTTGGGATGGTGGTCAAAGGTCATTTGAGGGTCAGGGGTGCCCCTCACTCAGTGGGAAATTGTTTTTGATGCCTGAGATAGAAAGCTTTTCTCTTCTCCACCCATATAGCAGTAAATCTGCTATGTTTCATGTGGATTTTTTTGTCGGGGGAGGTGTTTCATTGTGTTTGATTTGGTGAGGGAGTATCACTGACAGCTCAGGCCATGTTTGTGAGACCACAAGGAGTAGAACAAAGACAGCTGTTTGAAAGTAGGAACCTGGAACCAAACATAACCCCGGAACATAAGTTCCTTGACCTTGCAGAAATCTCTGGAGGATTTGGGCTTCCTGAGAGCTTCCAGTAGGGCCTCTGAGCAAGTCTTCTCTACATCTCAGGATCAGGGAATTCCAGCTCCATCTTCTCTACTGGATTAAACTCGTAAAATAAATAAGAATATAAAAGAATAAGAGTGGAGATGCCAAGAAGGAAATAATTCTAACTCTTGAATTACTGCTGTGGTCTCTGAAAGAGCCTCTGTAGCCGGGCCTGGGAAGATGCAGGTGATTTCAAGAGACAGAGTTGGAAGAGGAGGCTGTATCAGACTGAGGAAGTGCAGGGGATTGACTGTGAGGCACCATGTGTGTGAGCAGCACAGGGAATGAGTGTGTGGCTGGGATGTAGCATGTTGGGGCGGTTAGGCCCTGATCAGATCCTGGAAGCCCTTAAACACTATGCCAAGTGAGTTTTACCCAATTCTGTGGATGACTGATCTAGATCTAGAGAAGAAAATTGGAGAAACAACATGAAAATTTAATTGCAGGGATAGGAGAACATTCAAATGCAGGACTCCCAGCCTTCTCACTTCTACCTACACCTCTGGAGGGTGGCCTACTGAGATCAGAGCTGTGGTTTAAGGGGTGTGGGTGAGAAGTGGAGAGAGTGTGAATACAAGAAGCTGTAGTGGGACTGGAAAGGGCGGTAGGAATTGGAGATGTGTTTTGGAGAGGGTTGATAGCAGGTAAAACTGATGAATTATTGATAGAAGGAGTTTTTGGTTTCGAGTGTGGTTGACTTGAGGGATATTGCTTAGATCCATATTACAAGAAAAATAACAGGTGGCAAGAATGTGTGCATGTGTGTGTGTGTGCATGCGTGTGTGTGCATGCACACATACATGTGTGTTTGGTGGGTCGTGTGGTGGAGATAATGTGTTTATTTTGGAAGTGTTGAGTTTAAGGACATTTTCTTGGAGATGTTCAGCAGCCAGTTGGAAACATAAACCCAGAAGCTGCAAATTCAGCTCCTTCTGAAATGATCTGTCTGTGTTACATAAATGCCATTGAGGCCCAAAGATGGTGGATGTAGACTTCAGGTGTTTCTATTCTGCTGATGTATTTCCAATCCTTAACCAGAAAGTAGTGTGCAGAAGTGTCTGGCTGCCCTTTCTCTTGCCTCTGCCCAAAGAAGATGCTCAGAGAGCAGTAACCTCAGTTTGGCAATGCTAAGAGGAAGAGGAGAGTTTGTACTTTTCTTGCAAATTCTGCATGAAGCTATCTAATTTACTGTATTTGCTTGCATTTGACCTTTCGTCCTTATGCATATGGATGTACCGACTATTTTTCTAAGAAAATAAATACAACTTTGCAAAATAGGTTTGAAAAACATACATAAGGAAAAAGGATGGGGGGTATTTCAACCTTAAACCTGCCTTCCTGCAGGTTGTCCTTTCTTTTTTTGTTTTGACCTATAAGCATAAGTTTGTGCTACCTGCTATTTGTCATATATTTGCTTATTTTAGATATTGTTCATTTGTTGTGTATTTTTATAGATATTTCCATCCTAAAAAACAACAACTTGAGGCTGTTTTTATAGAGAACTTTAGGACAAAATGTTGTGCTTAATAAATCCAGAAAGTCAAATAAATATATACTGAATTCCTGGTGTGCAGCAGTCTCTGGGCTTCTGGAGTGGAAAACAAAGTAACTGACATTTGCCCCTCCACGCTGCTGTGAAACCCATATATCATAAATATACAGAAAGATTTGTAAGCTGCAAATGTTTGCAATTATAGGACTATGTCGCTGTTGTTTGGGGAGAATCAGCAGGTGAGTTTTCAGAAAGCACTTCATGGAGATGGTATATTTGAGCCAGACAGAGATATTGTACATTCTTAAACAGAGGAGGGACTGATGACATTCATGAAAGATTTATCTAGGTGTTTTGCAATAATTGTGCCATGTAGTGATTGAAGGGTCTGGTAGTTGCAGGATGGGAACAAGATGTCATCCTGGCACCCTACAGCAGCCCTGAGGGACATAATCCCGGGAGACTTATTCTTCCCAGAGCCTGTTCATATTAGCTTCTTGGCCAGTGGTAACTCCTGCCCATTAACCTATTCCATGAAGGCCCCATGTGCACACAGACTAGGCCTTTAGACAACTGAGTTTGAATTCAAGATGAAACCTCAGGAGAGACTGTCCTTGTCCTTAAGAAAATAAGAGGCATTGTTGTTTTGGATGTTGAAATGTTTGGATAATGGATCTCCCTGACCCTGGGACACGATAAGCATGGTCACTTGGGATGGGAAGAACCTGACCATTTGTTGGCCTGAGATATATTTTTACTGTTCTGCAAATGAATGGAGATTAGAACTTAGTGAGTGGCCCAGTGGGAATGGCAAATAAATGCCATGGTTTAAAAAATGAAGTAGTGCACAAAGTGGTAATGAAGGAGAAAACAGTCTGTAGGTGAGCCCTGGTTGAGTGAGTTAGGTGCTTGCTCTTTTTGGCTTTCGGAATAGAAGAGATGATAAACTTGAAGAGGGCGAGGGGTGAGTTTAAATTTTAATCTCTAAATAATATGACAACACTGTTATTTCTTTCTTTATCACACTGAGTCATCATTTATTGACTTGCTGCTATAAGAGATGGGGATTGAACTCCCTTATATCACCTCTCACCTTCTCCTCCCTGTCTTCCTCCTTACTTTTGGTTCTTACTGTGCTATTTTGACTTCCTTTTGTGGTTGCCTTTGATCTTTAAATAATACACTTGAGCCTCCATTGGTTGTGGTCAGCATTTGACAGTGTGCTCTGACCCTCTCTTATATGAAACGGGGTCACCAGTGCCCCTACTCTTTGCTCCATCTCTTTTCTGTCTTTCATTTGCCAAATTTTTTTAGTATTTTAAATTTTGTTTTCATTTTTCAAATTTTCATATTGTAAGATTGACTTTTATTCTCGGGGAGGGTGATGGGTCTGTGAATTATAACGTATGCATGGATTTGTGCACTGTAAGAATACAGTATAGATCCATCAACCCCAAAGCTCTCTGGTGCCACCCCTTTGAAGTCACACCCTTCTTCCATCTGTAATCCCTGGTGGCCACTTGTCTTACTTTTTATTTTCTCATGAGTATTCCAATGCTGGGCATTGTCCACAGTTTGTTAATCCATTCACTGGCTCAATTTATTCAGGTAACTTCCAGGTTTTGGTGATTATGAATAAAGCTGCTATAAATATTTGTGTATAGGATTTTGAATGAACCTAAGACTTTGTTTTTCCAGGGTAAATACCTAGCTGTGAGATTACTGGGTCATATGTTAAGTGTATGTCTGACTTTATAAAAAAATGTCAAACTGTGGTGCTTCATAGTCCCACAAACGAAGTGTGAGGGTTCCAGTTGTGTTCTGTTGTTTTCATTATGTGATATTGTAGGTACTTTTCTGTTTCTTTGTTGTTTTGGCTTGTTGGTTTGGTTTTTGCAGGTTAGCCATTGTACAGGTGTGTAGTAGTCTCCCATCATGATTTAATCTGCATTTCTCTACTGACTAATGATAGCAAACATCTATTCCTGTTCTTATCTACCTTGTGTATATTCTTTTTGGTGAAATATCTGTTTAAGTCTTTTGTCCTTTATGTTAACTGGGGTTTTTGTTTTCTTATTGTTGAGTTTTGAGAGTTCTTTATATATTCTAAATATAAGTCCTTTATTGCACAAAATTTTTTTCTTCTTGTCTGTAACTTACTTTTCATCCTGTTAACAATTTTTCCCAAAACAACAATTTAAGTGTTTTATGGAGTCTAACTTTGTAATTTTTTTTTGATTGGATGTGGTTTTTGTGTCTTATCTAAGAACTCTTTGTTCAACTCCAAATCACAAAGAATTCTCCTTTGTTTTCTTCTTAAAAATACTACAATTTTACATTTTATGATCCTCTTGTGGATCAATCGTGATCCATTTAAGGGTAACTTCTACAAGGTATGAGGCTTAGGTTCATACCTTTTTGCATACAAGTGTCCAGTTGTTCCAACATTTATTCTAAAGTCTATCCTTTTTTCATGAAACTACTTCACATTTTTCTCAAAAATCCATTAACCACACTCAGGTGGCCCTATTTCTGAACTCTCTAATCCATCCATCCATCCCATTGATATGTGTGTGTGTCCCCTGGACAGCATCAGACCATCTTGATTACTGTAGTTTATAGTTAATCCTAAAATGAGGTATCCATGTCCTCCAGCTTCACTCTTCTTTTTTTTTTTTTTTTTTTTTTGCTTTTCCATATACATTTTAAAATCAATTCACCTATGTCTATTTTAAAATCTGGGATTTTGAATTGAATTGCATTGAATTTATAGATAAACCTGGGGAGAATTAGCATCTTTACCATATTTAAAAATTCTTCCTTTCATTGACATTCTGTGGTTTTAAAAATCCATGTCTGGGCTTTTAAAATTTTTTTTTGATTTCCAGTTATTTATTGCTAGTATATAGAAATATGATGGATTTTTTTAGTTGACTTTATATCTATTCTGACCTTACTAACTCACTAGAAGTTTCCTAAATAGAAAACCATGCTCCCTGATGCAGCTTTTTATTTAAATATATATATATTAGCTGTAAATGGACATATACCTCAATTTTGTTTATTTTATTTATGAAATGCTGGGGATCGAATCCAGGGCCTGGCTCATGCGAGGCAAGTGCCCTACCACTGAGCCAAAACCCCAGCCCACAAATGCAGTGTTGATATCTTCCTTTTCAATCTGCATGCTGTTTATTTCTTTGTATTATCTTATTTCACTTACTAGGATTTACAATATGATGTCAAATAAAATTGATGAGAGGGAACATACTTGCTTTGTTCCTAGTTTTAAGAGGAAAATATTCTTCCTTCAAGTATGATGTTATAGTGTTTTTGACAATGCCCTCTATCAGGATGATCAAGTTCCCCTCCATTTCTTGTTCAGTAAGAGTTTTTAATTATGAACGGATGTTGAATTTCATCAGATGCTTTTTTTTGCATTGGTTAATGCAATCAATGAGATTTTTGATTGTCCTTTGTGGAACCAGATATTCCTATATGCATTCCCAGAATAAACCCCACTTAGTTGTAGTCTATTGTTTTTTCTAAATATTCCCAGATCCATCAACTTCTTTATAATTAAGGATAATAACATGTGTCTTCTATCATAGTTTAGTATTTCTTGCTTTGTCTATAAAAGTTGAACATTCCTGAAAAACAATATTTTCAGGATTACGAAGTAAAAATATTATTCATATGAAACTTTTCCTGGGCAGCTTCCTCTTTTCAATGGAATCACAGATTCTCTTTGTTTTCAATAGGGGTGAAGAGGAAAGGAAAGGAGACAGTCTTTTTTCCTTTGATACCTAATACCATCCATCTTTTATCCACAGTCTCTTGCTTGGAATCTATTCCATTTTTTCCCACTCTGAAGTGGCTGTTTCCTAGGCCTGTGACACAGCTGTCATCCAGTGATTTCTTTTTTCTTTTTTTAAATCCCTGTCTTTATTCCAGGGAATATGAGCTTTAAAACAGAAAAAGGTGGAAGTGCGTCAGAAACTATTAGAGAGAGCTGGTATTAATAGCACACATTTATTAATTACTAGGTGCAAAGCACTGTTTTAAACTCAATATATAGATTATCTTATTTATTTCTTACCACAGTTTATGTGGCTGTTGTTATTCTCTTTCCAATTTTACAGATGAGAAAAATGGAGGCCTCCAGAGGTCAGGTAACTTACCTTAAATTATGCTACTAATAAATAGTAGATCCAGGATCCCATTCAAGATGGTGGGACTCCAGAGCCCACATTTTCAATGCAAAGAAGAACTGTGTTTACTCATGGAAAACTGATGGAAAAGGTTGTTTTTGTTTGTTAGTTCCTTTTGGTACTGGTGATTAAAATCAGGGGCGCTTAACTACTGAGCCATATCCCCAGCCCTTTTTATTTTTTATTTTGAGATAGGGTCTCACTAAATTGCCTTGGGTCTCATTGAATGGCTGAGGCTGGCTTTGAACTTGTGAACCAGTTGCCACAGCCTCCTGAGTTGCTGGGATTACGGGCATGCACCGTGGCACCAGCCATAGAAAGAGTTCTTAATCTACCAAGAACACTTGGCCACTGGCAAACAGTTGCTTCCTTAAGTGAAAACTCAGCTAGAATAGTAATAAGGGACCTGGGCTCTGCTCTTCCCCTATACAACAACACTGCCTGCTTAACTACCGTCCAGCAAATATGTTGTTGGCAGCCCAGACAGCAACAAAAGCAGTGGCTCAGGAAGAACTGAGGAAGTCAAGGGCAAGGGCGTGGATCACAGAGACACCTGAAGGGGTGTGGAGGATCTCCTGAAAACAAAAGGATGGTTTGGGGCCAGATAGGAAAGGAAGGCAAGCCTCCATTCTTTTTTTTTTCCTTGTCTTTCCACATATTTTTACTGGTGCATTATAGTTGTACATGATGGTGGGATTTGTTGTTACATATTCGTACGTGCACACAATATAACAATATAATTTGGCCAATATCACTTCCCAGCACTTATCCCTGTCTCCCGTTTTCCCATCCCTGGTCTCTTTCTTCAACTGAATCCCCCGTCACCTTTCTTTTATTTATTCCACTCTGCCTTCCACATATGAGAGAAAACATACAACCTTGACCTTTAATATAATGTTCTCAAGTTCCATCCATTTTCCTATAAATAACAATAACACAATTTTATTCTTTTTTATGCCTAAATAAAATTCTATTGTGTCTGTATACCATGTTTTCTTTATCCATTTATTCATTAGTGGACACCTCGTCACATCCCACAGTTTGGCTATTGTGAATTACGCCACTATAAACATGGTTTGCATGTATCACTATATTACAATGACTTTAAATTTTTAGAATAAATACCAAGGAAAATAGCTGGGTCATGTGGTAGTTCTGTGCCTAGTCTTTTGAGGAACCTCCACACTGATTTCCATAGTGGTTGTACTAATTTGCAAATCCACCAACGATATAAAAGTTTCTTTTTCTCCAGTATTTATTATTATTTGTATTCTCAATGACGGCCATTCTGACTGATGTAAGATGAAATGTGACTGTAGTTTCAATTTTACATTTCCCTAAATGCTAATGATGCTGAACATTTTTTCACATATTTGTTGACCATCTGTATTTCTTCTTTTGAGATGTGTCTGTTTAATTCATTAACCCAGTTATTAATTGAAGGGTTGTTTTGGGTGTTTTTTTAGTTCTTTATATACTCTGGATATTAATCCTCTGTCAGAAAAAAAAATAGCTAGCAAATATTTTCTCCATCCTATGGTTTATCTCTTCACATTCCTAATTGTTTCCTTTGCTGAACAGAAGCTTTTTAATTATATGCCATTCTATTAATTAACTCTTGTCATTATTTTCTGAGCTTTAGGTATCCTACAAAGAAAGTCACTGCCTGTGCCTATATGCTGGAGTGTTGACCCTATGTTTTTTCCTAGGAGTTGCATAGTTTCTGGTCTAATTCCTCGGTCTTTGATCAATTTTGAGTTGATATTTGTGCAGGGTAAGAGATAAGGGTCTAGTTTCATTTTTCCACATATAGATAACTAGTTTTCCCAGCACCAACAGTTGTTCAATAGGCTGTCTTTTTTCCAGTGTGTGTTTTTGGCAACTTTGTCAATGATCAGAGGACTGTAGATGTGTGTGGGTTTGTCTCTGTGTCTTCTATTCTGAACCACTGGTCCATGTGTCTGTTTTATGCAGTTTTTTGTTACTATAGTTCTGTAGTATAATTTGAAGTCAGGTTTTGTCATGCGTCCAGCATTGCTTTTTGGACTGAGAATTGCTTTGGCTATTCTGGGTCCTTTATTCTTTCAAATGAATTTTAGAACTGTTTTTTTTTCTAGTTTTGTGAAGAATGTCATTGGTATTTTGAAGGAGATTGTATTGAGTTTCTAGGTGGGAAAACCCTCCATTCTTCATCAGCCGTGTCCAGAACTGGAGAGCCAAGGGTGATGACAGAATTTTGAAGCACGTATGTCAGGCATCCCAGATCTGCTGCTCCAGGGGACCAGCCCAGAGAGGTCTGGAAGCAGACTTTGAAATGGATGAGAATCCCATGGGTGCTCTTCTTAGGCAAAGCTGCAGATCATTGTTTTTCTAGGATCCAATCCAAGCCCAGACTCAGAAACTCCTATTGAATTCTCCATGCAAAAGGCCTAGAAAAATGACAGTGAGAAAAAGAAGTCTAAATCCACTTACATTATCATCCGTAACTGGCAATACTCTGAAAACATCTCACACTTGCCATAAATTTTGAAATTTCTCCCATAGCTATTTTTGTTGCTTTTGTCTCCTTTTATATGTGGGCTGTGTTCATAATCCCTATTATTTCAGAATCAACATAAGGAAGCCATTAGCTGAAAACCCTGCATTTTACCTTCAGTCAGTAGAGAGGCATGAAAGGAGAACTAGGACTCAACTCTGGAAAGAAAGAGGTGGAGCAGTAAGATTGGTGCATAAGAGGTTCTGTGTTACCTGACAAGGGAGTTTCAGGAACAAGTAGTTTACAGTTGAGATATCAGCCGCACAGCGTAGGGTTACTCTGTGCAGTTTCCACTAGAAATGCCCCTGGTCCTCCCTTGCCAAGGCAGCTGCTGGCTCACATTTAATGCACTAACCGGTTCTTCTTCTTCCACCTTGGCCATCATTTCTGGTCCTGGCAGAGGCCTAGCACTTAGCTTCTATAGTACTAGCCTTTTCTGAAAGCTTTTGTCTTACACACACACACACACACACACACACACACACACACGTGCACGCACACCCCACAGCCCTTCCTTTTCCTTCTCTGATGCCCTTTCCCTGCCTGCTCCTTCCTGCTCTGGTTCCTTGTGAATCAGCATCTATCCTGGTTCTAGGCCAGAGGGCAGTTTTCCCCCACCCCACCCCCACCCCCAGCCGCAGGCCTGCCCTGCATTTCCTGGGTGATGACATTATGGAAGAGGCTTGCAGCTTAGTGGTTATGAGTGCCAGACTGACCTGGGATTACCTCTCAGCTCTACACTTCCTGGCAGTAGGTGGTCTGCTTCACCTCTGTGCCTCATCTGTCAAGTGGACAGAATCCTCATAACCAGGACCTACATCCAAGGGTTGCTCAAGGGCCCTTGTAATGAGTTAATTCTCTCAGGTTACTTGGGACAAGGCCTGGCACATATGAATGCCTTCCCATTACTTTTTGTTATTGTGATGTTGTTATTGTCACCTCATTGCATGTTGCAGCCTGTTTAGTCAGCTTTCTCGTTGCTGTGACTAAAGGACCCCACCAGAGAATTATAGAGTAGGGAAAGTTTATTTGGGGGCTTACAGTTTCAGAGGTCTCAGTCTATAGACAACAGATTCCATCCTCAGGGCTCCAGGTGAGGCAGGGACATCATGGTGGAAGAGTGTGGTGAAGGGAAGTGGCTCATGTGATGATTAGAAAGCAGAGAGACACTCCACTTGCCAGATACAAAATATATACCCCAAAGCCAGGTCCCCAGTGATCTACCTCCTCTAGCCACACCCTACCCTCTTTCAGTTTCCACTCAGTCAATCTCATCATGGCATTAATTCATTAATTTAAGGCTCTCGTAACCCAAGCATTTCTCCTCTAAACCTCTTGCACTTTCTCACACATGAGCTTTTGGGGTACTCCTCACACCCAATTCATAACACAGACCCTTGTTAATTCCCTTCCTCAGACTCCAAAACTACCTCTGTATGGATACTAAAGTAGAGGAGGAGATGGGTCCTCCCAAAAGCTTTTTTACTTCAAATGAAAGAGGGGACAGAGCCATAGGTATCTTTGAGGGTTCAAACTTGGATGAATGAGGAAGGCATTTAGCAAAAATGGGAATGCTGGTGCCATCAGCTGGAATTAAGGACAGTGGTGTTATTTCATTAATTTGCAAATTAATCAGCTGGGAGTTGGGCACGTTTCTTTCTTTCTTTTTCTTTTTTCTTTCTCTTTTTTTTGTGGAGGGGGGTAGCACTTTTTGTCTAAAGTAAAAAGAAAATATAAAAGAAACCTCACCAGTTATTGAGGTACTGTTCAAACTATGAATTATTTATTATCTCTTCCTCATATTGTACCTTGACTCCTAGCCTCAGGCTTTTTTTTTAATCTATTTTTTAATTTTTGAATTAATGAGGTTGTTCTTTGCAGGTCCAGTATGGGTTTTTTTTAAACCAAATTTTACTCATAATTTAAAATTTAGACTTAAAAACCTGGGAACATTGCCACCATTGAAAACGAGAGTGATGACAAATTGAATTCTCACTTGCAGGGATAGAGTGGCCAAGGAATAGAAAGTGAGAGGACCCTCTGGAAGAACCTGGGCTGTGAGATGCCCTCCCAGGACAGTAGATTCTCCTCCCACACCTGCATGTTGTGTGGGAGCCGTTGGTTGTCAGAGCCAAAGATCCAGGGTTAAGGTCTACATGGAATTCAAGTTAACAAATACAGATAGATTGCTTATGTATGTAGTTAAAAGAAAAGAAAAGAAAATCTGTCTTCCTTCGTAATAGAAAGTGGCTTAGATCCTACTCTCAAAAACAAGAGACAAATATATGTAAAGGCTGTAATATTGGACAAGATATAAATAGTGTCATAGAAAGTTACAGATCATGTGCTTTGGCAGTAGGAAAAGTCTAATTGAGGAAGTTAAAAAAAAAGTCTTTGTAAACTGTTCTTGCTGTGTAGCTTACAAGGGAGGTAAAAGGTTTGTGAAATATTGCAGGACTTTGGTGAGGGCATTCCCAGAAGAGACAGGAGCCTGAGCACAGGCTGCAAAGCAGGAAACAAGAAACACTGGAACAATCTAGAATGGAGGCCTATCACAGCCTGGGAAGGCTACCTGGGGCAGTATGACTGCATTCCTCCTTTCAGTTAAGAGTGGAGTGCCACAAGGGCATTTTGTGAAGGGAAATCAGGTGATTAGTGCTTTAAAGATGACCCTCTAAAGGTAATCTCAAAGGTGGATTGAGATTCTAGTTTTAGAGGCCAGCTAAGAAGCTTGGATCTAGAAAATAAATTATAAAACACACACACACACAAATATATATATATATATATATATGTATAAATGTGTATATGTCTATATACCATATAAACACACACATATGGAATAGCACACATACACATTTGTACACACATATGTACATATACTCTCTGAGAACAAGATCCTGGCAGTCCAACCCCTATGGCCCCTGGCCCAGTCAACACTCATATCTTAAATATTATTGGGTTACATCAATAACTAAGTAGTTTTCTCCTGATTTCTATTAACCATCATTCAAGTCCCCTCTCTCCAAAAGTCTCCATGAACTATTTATAAATTCATTTTATCATTTAAAACTAACAAACACCACATGAATTTAAAGATGTGTTTTTGTCTGGTATCCAACCCACACCTATATGTTCATTGCCTTTCTGAATCTATAGCTCTGCGAAAGTTGAATCTCTAATCCCTGCCTCTAAACCTGACCTTGCTGGCCTTGTATATACATCTCAAATCCCTCTCTTTCCACACTCCTTCATTTCTACTCTTCTCATCCCTGACATTTATTCTCCTACTTTTCTAATTATTCCCTATTGAAGGAATCTTGAACTCATATTGGAATTTAAATTGCTAAAAATTAGTGATTAAATTTATCACCATAAGTGTAGTTTGTATCTAGAAAAGGATCGTCAAATTCTTTATAACACTATTTTATAACACTAGTTTAAAAATGCTATCATTCATAGGTACACACAGGGTAGCAAGAGGAAATGGGGGTCAAGTCCAGCCAGTGATGTTAAGGAGGACTTTGCTTGTGCTATTCTGAGTGAGGTGGAAAGCCATTGCAGGGCATGAGTGGAGTGACATGACCCAGAGAGCAGATGCTCTGCTGGGGGCAAGAGTTCCTCCCAGAGCATAGACAGGGCTCTTACCTGGCCTTCTTGGATCCACCAATTCCTTGGAAGACTGCCAAGAGAAAAGTGTGAAAAGAGCAAAGATCACAGCTTGTTCAAGCCAAGTTCTGAAGGTGAACTCCAGTGTAAAATGGAAAGTGTGGGACAAAAGGCCTATGCAGCAGAGGGGATTTGAATGAGTTCCTCAGAGCAGTGGGGAGCCAGCAAAGAGTGACACAATAAATGATATGACCCTTAAAAGGATCACTCTGGCTGCTGTGGAGGAGGGCAAGACAAGAGGCAGGAAGAGCAAGTGGTGGACTGCAGAGGAATTGGTGGGCTTCCTTAAGGCAGCATCACGGGGATGGAGAAGAGGGGCCAGACCCAGAGAAATCACTCATGAAAAAAGAACTGGAGTTTGGAATGGGCTGGCTGCTGGGAACGAGATAGCAAGGAGGTTGTGCCACACGTAACAATCCAAGTTGTGCCAGAGGTTGAGATAAACATAATGGGTGGGCTTTTTTTATGGGTGTAAAGAACAAGATCAGACTCACCTACAGCCTGCAGCCCCAGTGAAAAGCTCCTAATTCTGCTTTACCTACAGATAAGAGAAGCAACACAGCATGAGGTAGCTCTACTCACGGGCCTGTAGACACTTTGGTTTAAGACATTAGGCTTTAGAAAAGGAGGTTAAAGGGTTCAATCTTTTTGTTCATGGATTTGAATTGCAATTTGAAGTTCTAAAAATGAGACACAGAACTGTCAAATCCCAATATGCCTCATTCTTAAACAGCTTGGTTTCTGCACATTTGGAACATAGGGAACATTCTGTCAGGTCCAACACAAGAGAGTTCATTTTTTTTCTGAAAATATTTCAATCTCTATTCTGGATCCTGGGTTCCCTGTGTTCTACATAAAGACGGTAGCAGCAGGCAGGAGACTCCGCCATTCTGGCATGTTCTTGTGATTTAGACTTGGGAATGAATTGCAAGTGCCCTGGCTGCTGACACAGGTCTGTGTCAAGTGTGAGAAGGGGTAGGCTGAGGGCTGGTTGATGAGCAGGCCATGTGCCTGGAAACCGGGCACTGCTATTAGTTTAACAGCCACCATGGAGACTGCGAGACTGAAACCGTGTTAGGCTGACTGGGTTTAGATCATCTTTGAGAGCAATAACCTGCTTGATTTGGATCAGCTGGCTAGATTATTATTAGCATTTGACACAAAAACCAGGATCAGACAGATGCAGGAATGGCATATGGTGGCAAGGTGGCAAATAATAGGGGACGTGCATTTCAAACAGTATCATGGCTGACTCATTTGTTGGAATGACAAGCCCTTATAAATGCAAAGACCTTATAACTTATCAAGATAAGAAGAAAGGCCCCTTGCCAATTTCATCCGACCCTTGGCTCTGTTAGTGCTGTCATTCGAGTTTAATCTTCTTACTGGTTCACTTCAGGTTTTCCATCTTTACACCGAAGGGGATGAGCTAATGTGCATATTTTGCATCTTTTCAGATCCTGGGCTATTTCTTTTGAAACTTGTTGTAGGGAAACTGAGTGAACCAAAGCTTCCTGTGGAACCAGTCGATCTTCATACTCAATAATGTTGTTAACATTAGTTATCTTTGAAATGATGGCTTGTTTTTGTTTTTTTGGTGTAAATAGTTGCAGTGGGAAAAGTGTCCAGGTGTGGCTTTCTTTCCCTTTATGATATTTTTAGTATAGTTACCAGTGATCAGGATTTGCAGAGAATAAAACAGCCAGGAACCTTCCCTCCTGTTACTGCATCCTGTAACCACAGTAACAAGAATTCTTACAGTTGTAGAAGATTTTTTTGAAAAGGAAATTATGTATAAATATTAAGGATGGAGTAAGAACATATCTCATTGGGTACAATGATCTTCAATGTGAGAATGAAGTCATCCTCTTGTAGAAAACCTATAAAGTCCAGATATATATGGACGCCTTAGTTATGCAGTTCATAATTCTTCTGTGCCTCACTGGAGAGGAGAGGGTGGAAGGATACCAGGTGAGGGGGAGCCCTCTAGAGGACAATCACCAAAGCAGACACTGCAACAGGAAAAAACTAGAAGTGAAGGAGAAGGAATGTTAAATTTAGGGCAGATCTGAACTGATGGTGTAAATGTAATGTGACTTGCCATGTGCTTCTGCTGATGTTGTGGTGGAGCAAAATGGTGACTTTAGCAGTTTAAGAGCTGCCAGGCTGTGGTTTGCACGCTTACCCAGCTCTACATAGTGTCATTTAACCATAGAAGCTTGCAGCGGCTAGCAGGTACCTGTCACAGAAAACCACAGCAGCAGAAGCAGGAAACAAAGCAACAGGGACAGAACAATCCCCTTAGTGCAGTAAAAGTCCCTAAGTGTATGAGCTAAGAGTCCCTAGCCTGTTGACAAGCTTGCACCCATATTCAAAATGTAGACTGCACCCTCCAATAGAATTGCACCAACTCCCTTGCCTTCATGTACCCCAAACTTGCTTATAAGGGGCTGAGGTTGTAGCTCATTGTCTAGAATGTGTGAAGCCCTGGGTTTAATCCCCAGCACCACATTAAAAAAAAGGAAACCAAACTTGCTTATATACCAGATTAAAAACCATGCTGCACTCAGGGCTCAGACTTTGGGAATTATCCCTCTGGGCTCTGGTGCTACTAATAAAGTGTTGCTGCCAGTTCTTGGTGTCCTGACCCTCATTTCCTGCCACAATGTAGAACATATTTATTAACAAATCGGTCATATAGCATCATCAGGGATTTATTGATGCATGTGCTAAGTAGGTACCACTCAGCGTAATTCACAGCCCTAACCTGCAACACCTGGGATAGGCAAGGTCAGGAAGTGGGGTGCATTGTGGTAATAAATAGGAAATTGAGGGTGAGTTGGATGAGGGGACCCCTCTCCCAGTGGTAGTGACAGGTAGGGTTTTCTCTGTATTCCAGGTGCTTCTTTAAATGGAAAAATGTGCCTTATAAACCCTGACCTGAGTTAGGCCATGAATATCATTATAACTCACTGCTGTTTATCTTGTGCCCAGGAAGAAATTGATGAAGCACTTCCTCTCCTGTGTCCCTGACCATAATACACATAAGATTGTAATACCAAATTTACACCAAAAAAAAATTAATACCCTCTTGGCAAGGGTTTTAGTATTTCTGTTGATCCCTTACTTGATCCCTTACTTATAAATAAAATGAAAGAAGAGTTTAAAAATCTTAAACTTTGCAGTGCAAAATGACTTCTGACATCAATGGTTTTAGAGGATATTTTTAGAACATGTATTATGGGAAATATCCTGCTGTCTGTGTGCAGTTAGATATTCATAGTATACATATCTATGTGTATATCTAAATCTAGCCAACCAATTAGGGTTGAGCCACTTGCTCACAGGTGCCTTAATGACCATCATTTATAAGCCCATCTCAAAAATCATGTTTGTAGAAAATAAGATCCAGACAGTGAAGCTCATACCTGTCAAAGCCAGCATAAGATTCATAACCTGAGCTTACTCAGCCAGTGAAAATACCGACTCAGCATATTTAAGCCCAAACCACAGTGGCCTTCACTTCTAGTCTGAGACACTACCAGGGCCCCTGAGTTTCTAGTCAGCAAGACTGCTTTGCCCTTTGTTGAAGAGAAAATAGTGATAGCAAGGATTTATAAATTCCACGTACATGTCAGGGGCCCTCCTAGATCTCACATCTTCCCTGAAGACTGCTGGGCTCATACATGTGGCCATATCTGAACCCTCTGTGGTCTTCCTCTCTATGGGACTCAATGGGTGCTTTATTGTGTAATAGGTTGGCTAAACTCCCTGTGTGTCCATGACCCTGGCACATGTGCATGCCCTTTAGAGCAAGGACAATGTCTTACACCTCCTAAGTGTAGTTCAGGCCTCTATTCATTCATCTGCACAGAAAATAGTTATTGAACCTACCTGAGGCCAGGTGCTGTTCTACTCTTTGAGGATATACTAATAGAGAGTCCTTGGGGTTAATGAACATAAAACTCATAGCCAGAACAATAGAAAGATAACTATAAACTTGTATGCCCTGATAAATATGACAGAAGAAAATGAAATATAACACTCTAAGACAGAAGAGTTCATGATCTTATTTAAATTTGGGAGCAGAAAAGACTCCAAAATGATAATATTTAAACTGAAACCCAAAGAAACATAGTCTTTTCTTCAGTAGGGACTAGGAAGTATTTCTTGCCTTGAAAAGTGTTTAATGGTCTCTAAAGTCTCATGGCATTAACATCCTAAGTGCAGCGAATCTCCATGGCTGTGTCTCCCAGTGCAGCCTCTCCCTCCCCTTTTGCCAACCTCCCACACCTTTTATCTGGAAGGAAAGTAGTTGGATCTCAGTACTACTTGCAGAATTAGGACAAAGTTGTTCTTGCTAAGATACTTATGAAGCATTTCAGCAGTCTCTAGGACACATAAACTCAAAATGGCATGTGACCTTGATCACTAGTGCTGCAAAGTAAAAAGTATGTGGCCTTCAGAATTCAGCCCATTTAGAGTTGAATCCCAGTCCTGTGACCTCCAAGAGATGATTTCATAGACTCAGTTTCTTCCTCTGTGAAGGGGAGGACAAGGTCTCTTGAAACTCACAAGGATTCATGAAGACTGATGTTACACATCCAGGCAAAGAGCTAGCAGTCACTCAGCCACTATAGCACTGCCCCACCTTTCTCTGAACCTTCTGGACCCCAATTTCTGTGGAACCCCACGGTTCTTCTCTCTGCTCCAAAAATCACATAAAGATTGCTATCACTTCCCTCAAAACCGGCTCTCAGAGTCCAAATTGGCTTCAGTTAAGAGACATAACAGGCCCATGATGGGCCACCTGGGCCCTAACATTGGAAGGATGTGACCACCAAAGGACTGAGCAACACCTCAGTACTGCTCAGAGTAGTCTAGAGTCAAATGGAGCAGGAGTATCTCTCATCCACAAGGTAGGGACAGTCTAAGATTTGGTCCAGGGGTAACCTAGGGACACCAGGCAGAGTGATCATTCAGAACCTGGAAGCAGGAATTAGGGACGCACAGATGGAAGCCTAAGTGTGTGGGTGCAGCTTACCAGGAAGGGGGGAAAGGGGCTATGATTGAGGGCTCCTTGAGGCCTCCAGGACTTTATGCACAAAATGGGCACTTGGCTTGAGGCCTCTAAAAGAAAGAGTCCATTCTAGGCTTCAGGAAGAGAGGTGTGATCAGGACTGAGGCAGTCTCCAGTGATAGCTGCAGGTAACTGCCTGGATGAGGTCAGCTTTGGGGAGGGGGTATGGAAGTAGGAGAGCTCCCAGAGTCAGGCTCTTCTGCTCCTCTGTGAATGTTAAATGCAATTATAGTCAAACCTCTTCTTCTTTTACAGATCAGCACTGACACTTCAGGCTTGAGGAAGCCAGATCCGAAAGGTTGGAGTGTCCTATTGGCCGATATCCAGCAAGGAACTCGCATGCGAAAAGGCACACAGATCAATGACCGCAGTGCCCCACAAATTTAGAGTAAGCAAGCAGTTCAATCAGGCCTACTGCAAGCTCAGGGCAGGGGCAAGGGCAGGGCACAGCCACAGTCCCCTGGCTGGGTTGCATTTGTGACGCAAGACACACCAGGCCATCTCAGACCTGCTCAGTGGACAGGCAGAAATCTCGGTAAGAGAGTCAGAGATGGTTTAGAGTGTATCTTCCATCACTTTTCGAAGGCTAAAAGTTAAAAAGCAAAACAAAACAAAAACAACTCCATGGTAGGTTGACATTTTTATTCATTGTATAAAACACATATAACACAATTTACCATTTTTACCATTTTAAAACCTTCAGCGGCATTTACTATATCCACAATGTTGTTGGAACCATTCCCTCTATCTAGTTCCAGAACATTTTTATTACCCCAAAAAGAAAATCCCACACTCATTAACAGTCACTCCATTCCTCCCAGCCCAGCCCCTGGCAGCCACCAGCCTACTTTCTGTCTCTAGGGATGTACTTATTCAAGTTATTTCATAGGAATAGAATCATGTCCTCTGTGGCCTTTTGGTGACTGGCTTCTCTCAGGCCAGCATTTTCAAGCTCCATCCATAATACAGTATGTGTCAGTACTTCAGCCCTCTCACACAGTTTCATCTTATGGATGTACCATATTTTGTGTGTCCATCATGGGGTAAATAAAGATTCCTTACCCTGTGCCAACATAGTCCTCAAACTTAACTGGAGACAATAAAGCTCTCAAATTTAAAAAAAAAAAAAAGGAGTTTTTGTTTTTCACAAGGAAAAAGATGTATTCAAAATTCTATCTCACAGGATCATGTGACTGCAGCCTTCTGTCTTCCAGAACATAATAGGAGCCTGTGTGCAGGTCAGATAACTCATGTTGAATTCTGCTTCTGCCACCAGGCAAATCAAGGGGCCTCTTGTTTTGTTGTTGTTGTTGTTGTTGTTGTTTGTTTTTGTTTTGGTACTAGGAATGAAACACAGGCTCTGCCACTGGACTACACCCTTATACACTCCAAGCCCCAGGGAACTTCTTTGAGGCTCAGTTAGCTCATCTGCAAAATGAAGGAGATAATAATACCTGCTCTTTTTTCTATGGTGGGGTAGTGTTCAGATTATGGAAGATTGAATTATTTAATAATGTAAGATTGGGTCTTTATATATTTTGCAATGATGTGCATGATGGTCCTAAAGCTAGTCCTAAAAACATAATTGTATCTCATATGATAACACACAAAGACACTTTTTTTGAGGGGGGCAGTACTGGGGATTGAACTCAGGGGCACTCAACCACTAAACCACATCTCCAGCCCTATTGTGTATTTAATTATTTAGAGACAGAAACTCAATGAGTTGTGTAGTACCTCACTTTTGCTGATGCTGGCTTAGAACACACCATCCTCCTGCCTCAGCCTCCTGAGAAGCTGGGATTACAGGCATGGGGTACCATGCCCAGCCAAAGACATGTTTTTAAAAAAGGGTTTTGAAAATTGATTATAATATAAATTAGTTTCCATTTAGACCCACTGTCTACTTGGCTATGCTCAATTAACAAATTAATCCATTTTTTTTGGAACACTCACTTCATAATGACTCCAGTAATTAATGTATATTAATACTCAGAATAATCTGTCTACTTTCAGCCACCAGTGGGCACTGTGTCCTAACTTCTCCCTGCATAAAAGCTTCAGGCTATAAATACATTCTGTCAGTGATTTTTGCCTCCGCTGAATATCTTTTCAGGTTCTGCAATTGGTAATCACACACATCTCAAAGGCTAGAGTTAGTGATGTCCAAGCTTTCAGGCTTCCTGTTTTACAGAAAGGACTATAGGGAATCATAGGGTGGGCCCAGTGTCTGAGAACCCAGGGGAAGGAAAATTCTGAAGCAGAAATCATTGCAGACCGTCACTTCCTGCTTGTAGTTCTGGTCAACCCCCTGTGGACAGCAAGTTAAGATGGTGGGCTGAAATCAAATCCATAGGTTTTCTTTGTTTAGTCTTCCCAATGCCAAGCTGCGAATACGACCAACTCTACACCTGCTGTGTTCAGGTTTTCTAATTTGCAGTGTACTGCTGATTCCCCATCAGCATCCAGCAAATGGGTAGAATTCAGGTTCCTTTGTTTGGTCGCCTTTCAGGGTGGTTGGCCACAAATGGTTAGCTCTTTGACAGGGCTGGAGAGGGCAGCAGACATATATAGGCACATGAGTCTGTGGAGTAACAAGGCAGAGGGCACCTGGGGAAGATGCTGAGTGCAAGGGAAAGAGGACAATGGGACACTGCTGAGACGGTGTCAAACCCCAGAGTGAGAAGGAACTGCTCAGCTCTGCTCACACATCTTCACCACTTGCTCTTCTCTTTGAAGGTTCAAAAGCAAGCAACAAAGAAGGAGGAGACTCTGCCAACTCCCGAAGAGGAAACACACCCCCAGTCCTGGGAGATCTCTTCGCTGGTGGCTTTCCTGTGTTGCGACCAGCAGGCCAGAGGGTGTAGCAGGTAAGGAAAAATTTGGACTAGCTACATCATAGTCTAAATCTCCTTAACTTATGGAACCAACTGGGAAATCCACATGTGACTAGTTGGTTCCACATGTGCCCAGGGACATGTGTTTTATAAACAGTCATATTAGAGATCATGTATTTGGAAAGTTAAACACTGGAACTTTCTAAAGCACAGAATTGTTCATGAGGAATCTTTCAAACCATCATCCTAACTAAATAATTCAATTAATAATTGAAGAGCAATTTGTATTATTTAGCATTGCCCAGACAGAAGGTTCAAATCATAATAGATCATCATAATGACATCACTATGGACTCACTAGAGATGCATGAGTTGTAATGGTTTTCATTCATTGTATCAATTAGGCATTGCTATGTAACAGAACACAGATACTTAAGAGTTTTAAATGACCATTTATTATTTAGCCTATGACTCTGTGGGTTAGCAATGTGGAATGATCTCAGTTCTACTCCCTCAGCATCTGCAAACCTGCAGGTTAGGTAGGTGGCTTTCCTTTATCTTAGATTTCTCCTGTTTTTCCTGTCTCTGAGGCCTCAGCTGTAACCACTGGCTTGACTCACCTCAGGTCCACATGGTCTCTCAGTCTCCAGCAGGCTTCTCAAGGGCTTGTTATCATGGTGGTGGCAAGGCTCCAAAATAAAAGGAAGATGTGTATAAAGTCCCTTGAGGCTTAGTCTTGGAAGCTACTGAGAAGTAACTTGGAAGGCTAGGAAGTGTTAATTCCTATCACATCCAAAGCATGTGACAAAGATGTGGAAATAGACTTCATCTCTTGATATCATATTCAATCATATTAAAAGGTTATGTTAATAGTCAATCATATTCAAAGATTAGAGAATTAGGCATGAGAGGGTAATTGAGGCCATTATTACAAACAGTCCATTGCAGTTATGTGTGCTTTAGCGGGCAATGGATGTTTTAAAACTTTTGCATTCAAATTCAATCATAAGAAAAAAAGAAGTGTTTTCCCACTATTGTGCTCTTTAGCCAACAAGATGAATAAACTCCAGGTATATCACTGACCCAGGGACTGTCAAGCTCCAAATATTCCTGGTACCTGATCTTCCACCACATGAGCAGGAAGCAGAGGATTTTGTACTCTTAACAGACTCACTTTCAGGGTTTTTGAATCTTGGATTCATGATATTTTCAATCATTTAAAAAGTTTGGATTGGTTTTTCAAGAGTAGGCTCTGTTCTGCTTTTTAAGTTTATAATTCTTTTAAATTTCACTTGGCAACTGGGCTGACTTATTTAGGGTTTTCTGTCATCATCTCTGTGTACTATGGGAACATGTTTCAGAACTTTTAGGCTGGATTCTCTGTGCTGATCCCTGCCCTAGACATCATATAAAATATAGATCTTGTCCCTGGAAAGACCAGGTAGGGCTTTCTACTCCTGGGCATAGGCAGCCAGCTGTTCTGGCCCCTGAAATTATGTTAATTCCTGACAACAAAGATATGTTTTCCAGAATCTCCTCAAAGAAAATCTTCAATAGAGGGATACAACCAAGCTGTAGTAGTCTTGCCCAGGTGACTGTCACATCATAGCCAGAGGGCCACCAATGCGAAAACCCAGACACCATACTCCTGCCCATTTATCTTCTTCCCCCAGAGGCACTTCTTATATGCCTTTGGCCTGGCTTTTGACATGAAGTCCTTCAGGAATGATTTGTACCCAGTTTGGGGAAACACTGGGATGAAAAACTCCAGAACCCCTCAATAGACACTGGGGTTTATAATCTGAAACAAAAGCTGCCCCTATGCTGCAGCACTGAGGAAGTTGTATATGTGAGATGCAAGCATTTTTCCAAGTGTTTTCCACATATTGCCATATAACATATAGGGGTAGTGAAATAGGGGAAAGTGTGTTCCCCAGAACTCCTTTAAGGGAGGACTATATTTAGAATAAATATTTGAATATGCCTCCTGAAAGGACAGTGACAGTCCCTCTGACAGTGACCTCTCTTAAAATCGTATTTAAACAATGATTGCAGAACTTCAGTGCATTAAGCAGGAAGAGGAACTTTTTAGCAAGAGGCAAGGGAGGGGGAAGAAGAGAATCAGAACTGTGGTGCAAGGTTGTATCAAGAGTCAGTGGTCCATCCAAGGACCCCATATCCACCCCAGTCCTCCATAAAGTTCAGCAAATACAAACAAGCAATTTGTTGTTATCCCTGAGTTTAAGAGTTAATGGATTTCAGTGATGTGGTTGGGCTGGGGTTGTGGCTCAGTGGTAGAGCATTTGCCTAGCATGTATGAGGCCCTGGGTTTGATCCTAGGCACCACATGAAAATAAATATATAAAATAAAATTACTGCGTCCAACTACAACTAGTATATATATATATATATATATATATATATATATATATATATATATATATATTAATGATGTGGTGAAGGAGACACATATAGGATGAGAAATTCAGAGATCAGGAAAAAGCCAGCCCTTTGAAAATTAGAGTAAGTTTTTGTGAAAGAGGGCTTTGAACTTCTAGAGGCCATGTAACTAGGAGGTTCAAGATCATTGGACCTGGAATGTGCAGGACAAGTGTTTCCCTGCTGATTTCCCTTATGTATTCAGGGAATCATGAATTTTATGTTTGCAATATAGAAACAAAGGATGTCCTTGTTCATAAAAGGCTAGCAGTGAGGAAAACCTCCCTAGCCAGGTGTTTGGACTTGGTATACCTAAGGATCCAAACCAGAGCATAAGGGCAACTGCACCTGGCAGGTAAAGGTAGATGAATGTGAGGGGTCTTGAGAAGAGGAAGGGCACAGGTCAGAGAAGTCCTGCGTCCTGGGCTGGATGTGAGAAGGCTATTGACAGGTGAGAACAGAATAGTAAGATTAGGGTCTGACCTGGGCTTGTCTGGAATGACAGCTCCTTGATGCTCAGAAAGACCTTGGTGCTCATCCAGCTGGTCCCAAGTGCCACCCACGCGCTTTAGCTTCTTCCTTTCTCTGTTGTTGAGCTAACCCAGAATTTGTTTCATTTCTAGGTGGCAAGACAGGGCAGGCCTCTGGTTCAAGAGCACCTTCTCCCCGGCTTCCCACCAAAACCATTAGTGGCCCGCTTAACCCCCCTGCATCTTCCAGGCTAGGCAATGCCTTTGAGGCCCAAGACGCTGCCAGGATAGCCCCTCTTCACCCCAATGTGCCCGCCCCACCTCCACCTCCTCACCCCCTACCTCCACCTCTATCACCTTCTTCCCCCACCAAGGCCTCACTGGTGTCCCCAACGGGCCTACCGACCAAAGGGAGCTCTCCTGCCATTGCACCCACTGTCCCCTGCCCTCCTCCGCCTCCACCTCCGCCGCTTCCTCCGACCCCACCCCCTCTGCCCCTGGCCTCCCTACTCAGTGACAAGGCAGTGAGGCCTCAGCTGGCCCCCTTGCACCTCCCGCCCATCACGCCCCCTCTCCCTCTCCTCCCACCCTGTGGGTATCCAGGTCTCAATGAGGAGCCTGCCAGCCCCGCTCAAGAGGTGCCAGAGCCCCCCGACCCGCCGCCACCGCCACCTCCGTCGCCCCCACTCCCCCTGTATGCTTCCTGTTCGCCCAGGGCTTCAGTGCCAGCGCCTCCCTTGCCAGGCGCTAACAACTGCAGCGAAAACCCTCCCCCGCTGCCCCCCAACTTCCAGGCCCAACAGCAGAAGGCCAGGGTGCAGGGCTTGCCCGCACCACCTGGCCCTCTGGGACCTCAGCCGCTCCTGCAGAAGAGGAGGATCTGCAGAGGCCCAGGTAAAGCAGCCCAGACCGCGGAACCCCGTGCAAACCGTGGGATGGCTCCAATCTCAGAATCTTGTTTTAGTCTAGAGCTACTCAGTGCCTCTGGGTAGAACCTTGTCCCTCTATGGGACTTTATTGTTGGAAGTTTTCATTTTAGAGACGCAAACCAATGGCCAGGGGGAACTGGGAGACTTGTCCCGGATCCTGCAGAAGGTAAGGGAGGGATTCGGGCCATGATCCTCTTGCCATCACTGGCTGGGACCCTGGACAGCCACTTAACTGTCTGTGTGTCCTTCTCTGTAAGATGAGGACAGCAATATTTCTACCTCCTGGAGTTGTTGTAAAGATGTACGTGATGTGCTTAGAACAGGGAATAGCAAGTGAGCTCTAGAGAAGAGTTTTGTTTTTACTATGGACTTTCTGTCTCCAGATCTACTCCTCGGGTGGGGCTTGTTTCCCAGCCCAGGTCTCTGGTTTAGTCTTCTCCTGAATTATTCCAGTCTGGCTCCCAGCCTGAATCTTTACTGGCCCTCAGCAGATTGGATTCACAGTCTGCCTTTTGGCAGGTTCTCAGCTGACTGAAGAAAACAGGGCCTGTATCTTTAGCCAAAAAGCAAAAATAATTCTTCACTTACAGAGCAGAGAGGATTGTGAATTGAGTGTTGATGGCTCCTGACTTACTTCACTGGTCCCTGTAGTGGTAGACTTCATGCACTGTTGACGCCTTTCCACACAAAAGGTACCATCACACATCCACACACACACCTGCATTTACACACACAACTCAAACACAATTACAAGCACTCTCTCAGCCTTACACACAAACACCCTAATAAATGCGTACTCCATACACACACCCATATACATACACACTTAACACATATACAACTCCCCCACACACATATCCATACACATATTTTTTGTTCTGTCAGTAAATCTTTTGATGCAGAAAGTTGCTTAAATGTATTTCCTTAAATTAAAAACAATGCCAGCTTATTGTGGAGCAAATATAAATAATATCGCCTAGAGATGAAAACTGTCATTTGGATGTCATTTTCATTTTTTTTTCTGAATACATGTACATTGACATGCTTAATACCATTTTGTATTTACAGTTTTGTATTTTTATTTAATACTATACTAAAAGCAGTTTTGTCAAATTATTAAAATGTATAAGTAAATTAAAATGATAATATGTACATATATTTGATTCCCTGTTTTTGTTATTATGAATAACAGTGTAGGAAATACTTTTATAGAGATTTTAGTCCGTACTTTGGATATTTTTTTTATTTTTTTAAATTAATTTATTTTTTTTCTTATGTGGTGCTGACGATTAAACCCAGTGGTTCACACAAGCAAGGCAAGCACTCTACCACTAAGCCACAACCCCAGCCCTACTTTGGATATTTTTTTAAATGATAGGTTCCTAAGAGAGAATTCCTAGCACAGAGGGCAAGGGTATTTTTAAGACTGTTGATCAGAAGAGATAAGTTTTTAATCATTCTTCTTTCAACTGACTGGTCACCAGGAGGCCCGACATTGTGAGTGGTGAGCACCTCTGGTATCTGTGTTTTTAAATGTCCATGATGGAGTGGAAAGAAAAGCACGTTTTGGATTTGGAGAGATTTGAGTTCAGATCCTGTGTTCCCTGCATACTCCTGTGTAATCTGATGCCAGTTGCTTGTTTGCTTTTTTGTTTTGTTTTGTTTTATCTTGTTTTTTTTTTTTTTTTAATTTACTCTGACAAATAGGAATAACGAAAGCACCTTTCACAGGGCATTGCTGTGACTATGCGGTGAGGGCCTGTGCGTGGCTGGGGCAGGAGCCTGTATTTTCCTTCCTTCCTTCTCCTTTCCCACAAGGAGGGGCAAGTTCCCATCAAGAGGAGGATCAGCAGTCTCTTTAGCCCTTTAGTCTCCTTGTGTGATCAAATAACTCCTAGGTGCCGAGGAAGAGAAGAGTGAGAGAAAGAAGCCTGGGACAGTCTCTTTGGGCAGACCTTGCAGGGAAAGCAGGAGCTCAGAGGGCACCACTCTGGTGCTGCTGCTGCTGGAACCCCCACCTGCTCCAGAAGGGTTGCCTGGCCTCTCCCTTGGTGTCTTTGGATGTGAAACTTGATTTCACATATAAAATAGGGGTAACTTCTACTTCAGCTCAACTTGGGAGAAGGGAAAGAAGTTGTACTGGCAGAGTGATGGAGGCAATGTCATTGAGGAATAAGCAGCAGTGGGGTACCTGTAGTGAGGAGCCAGGACACTGGGCTGTCGACTGCCAAGGGTCACACAGAATAGCACAGGGGGAGGAGGGAGGAGCCTCTGGCCATTGACCAGGGAAGGCTTGAGGGTGTAGGTTGGATTTGAGTTGGGCCTTGGTGGTCGGGAAGGATCTAAGTTGGAACTGAAGGAGAATAAGAAGATTGCAATGCAGAAGAGCTGGTGGGAGCAGAACTCAGTGGGAGCAGAATTTGAGGGTAGGAACATGCCCCTACGACCCATTCCTCTGGCCTCCCTCTGGGCCCTCACCTAGCAACTACCTTTGCTGTTCCTATCACTCTGCAGTGGGGCTATTCCTTGAGCTGTACCATCTTTCTTGGGGGGGAGTTACTTGGGATTGAACTCAGAGGCACTCAACCACTGAGCCACATCTCCAGTCCTATTTTGTATTTTATTTAGAAACAGGGTCTTGCTGAGTTGCTTAACATATTGCTTTTCCTGAGGCTGGCTTTGAACACACAATCCTCCTGACTCAGTCTCTCAAGCCACTGGGATTACAGGCATGCCCTACCATGCCCAGAGAGCTATACCATCTTTTAATGAGGGTCATCATTAATATTATCACAACTGTCAAGCACTTACTGTATTCCACTTGACTGAAATCAACTCATTTAGTCCTCTCAACCCTAGGAGGTATGTGTCCTATTATTCCCATTTTTGGGTAAGAAAACTAAGGCACAAAGAACCTGTTATTTGTCCCAATGAAAGAAATGTGATTCATTCTCAGTTTGGCTGAAGCAGTTGCCCTTTTAATCACTATATCATATTATATCCAGAAATCTAAACATCTAATCTCTCACATAGAGTTAGAACGTCACTGTCCCCATTCCTAACTCTGAATGCCCTGTCATCTTCCCCATAAGGGACCAGTGGGGGAAAGCTAAATCCACCTCCAGCACCTCCTGCAAGATCACCCACCACAGAGATTTCAAGCAAGAGCCAGAAGAACCCTGCCTGGACCCCCACCCAGCAGCCCGGAGGTCAGCTGCGGAATGTAAGCATGCACATCACTGGTAAGCAGGTGCACACATGGGGGACTGTGCCAGTGAGGAGGTGATTTCTACTGGCTCCTGGAGAGAGCTTACATGCTTCCCAGTGAACTGTTGGCTCACACAAATACAGGACAGCCTACAGAGCCTGTGAAATAGGGTTTCTTTCACCACTTTCTGGATAGTTCCAGGGCCTACTCTTAGTCTTCTGACTCAGACTAGAGAACCAAAAGAAAACCAGTATTTAAATTCTCTTTGTGTTTATGTCTGTCTCTCTCCATGGAGACCAGAGTGCCAGAGAGACCAGAGTGATTTGGATAAGGGCAAGGAGTGGGTGGAAGGCCCACGAGGTAGGGGGACAATTGGAGCAAAACTATGGACTATGGAGGTAGGAAGTTAAAGGCACCTGGAGTTGGATGTGACTGCAACACCTCTGCCCCCCTTCTGTGTGCTAGGCTATGGTCAGACATAAGACCCAGCTCAAAAGACAGGAGTCAGCCCAGGAAAGGGAGACAGGACCACTCCTCTTTTCTCCCCAGGAGCTCACTTCTGCTCCCTTAGGAGCTTCCTTAAGATGTTGGTTGGAGTAGTTTGGTGGGTGATGGGAAATCACTGCTGATCTCACTCTACTTCCCCTCCTCCCAGCCAAGCAGTAAAACTTGAAAGGTGGATGGATGTCTTGGGGTGAATAGCCCTTCCATCAACACCTTTGCACAGAGCAGTCAAGCAGAACACAGTGCATTTGCTTAGAGTGACATGTGTTCTCCTGGAGCGATCCAACGTGGGACCTGCCATAACCCAACTAAACTTTACCATTTCCCACATGTGCAGATGACTTCTAGTCTAAATTCATGTTCCATTCTGTGGAAGATTTTCCCCCTCCGGATGAATACAAACCATGCCAGAAGTTTTACCCCAGCAAGGTCCCCCGAAGTAAGTACTACCTTGACAAGACTTCTGGCTTTTCCTGACACTCCTAAAGTAGGTGCTCAGTGTGCATTGATTGACCAGAAACTGCCTGAAGGGTGACATCATGATTTTACTGTCCTGCTGCAAGGATACAGTGTGTTTATACTTAATCAGAACATGTATTTGTCTTTGCACATAAGAGTTCATTTGGAGATTTTGTTTTTATTTTTATTTTTTGCACAACACCAGGGTTAACTGGCATCAGATTTGGATGCCTAAATTTACCACATATCCCTTTCCTCCTGGGACTTTTGGCTAGAGAGCTGAACGCCCACAAAGAACACTGAAATGGGATACAGGGACTGAACTTGGAAAGAAATAGAATTCCCCCCAATTCAGAATTCTGACAAATCATGCAATGGAAAATATCCTTAGGCCAGTGGTTCTCAACCATGGCTGGCTACCTACTGGAATGACCTAGGAGTTTTTAAAAGTCCTGAACTCCACGCTGCCTCTCATCAAAATAGCCAGGGTGGGACCCAGATGTCACTATTTTTGAAAGCTGCCAGGTGATTCTGGTGTACAGTCTAGGTTGAGACTCAGCCAGGAGAAGGCCTCCTGCTGACTGAACAGTGTGGTCAGGCTCCAAGAGAGGCTTTAACTCAGCTCACCTGTTCAGCCTTGAGAAGAGAGGAGGAGACTGAGGCTGAAACAGCAGGAAAGTGAGAGAAAAGCAAGGGTGGGGTACTACCACACTGTCGCTGCTTGCTGGTTAAACTGAGCCAATTCTTGTGTGGTGCTGAGCCAGCTGGACTGGACGAGGGGGTGGCAGGAGGCAGCAGATTCAACAGTATGGGGTGAGAGTTGGATGTGTGCCTACCCTGTTGCCTAAGTAAGGACCCTGTCCCACTCACCTGAGCACCCTAATGAAAAGTCATCAGAGTCCAAGGCTAGCTTGAGACCAGGAATCGGGGACCAGGTTCAGTGGCCCTGTCCTCTCAGAGGGGCCTTGGTGAGGTCCCTTCTGCAGAGGAGCAGAGGTGCTCAGCCTGCTCTAGTCAGGGCAGAGGGCTCTCAGCACCAGCCAGGACAGAGTTCCCTTTTCTGGCTGTGGGACTGCCTGTCAGAGAGAGGGGCCTTGTGACCTCTTTTAATCACAGGTAAATACCATTTTTCTGACTTGAGAGAAAGGGAGTGGATTGTTATAAAGGCGGATGGGGGAGAAATCACATCCCTTTAGGTTTTAAAAAGACTGAAGAGGGGCTCACCTGGCATGCGTGTGGCCCGGGTTTGATCCTCAGCACCATATACAAACAAAGATGTTGTGTCTGCCGAAAAAACTAAAAAATAAAAATTGAAATTCTCTCTCTCTCTCTTAAAAAAAAAAAAAAAAAAAAGACTGAAGAGCCAGCAGTTGGAGGAGGCAGGTGCTGCACTGGTCTCACGTTCCTGCTAAGTTCAGCAAATGTGTCCACACTGCCCTTGCACCGCAGGCACCCTGCAGACACCAAAGGCTGCAGAGTAAGAAGCAAGGTCCCCACATCACCCTCCGCCATGCACACTCCTGAAAGATGAGTGAGAAGTTAGCCGCTGTACATAACAATGTCTTAATGACTGGAGTGTTAGGGGCATTAAGGGGAAGGAGTAGAAGGTGTGGTCACAGTGGCCTAGAGAGAGGACACTGTTTACATATGCCCAGTAGAGAGCATGATAGCATGGTGCATTTAGGAACCATAAGTCCCCCATGGTACTTTAGGCATAAGGTGCCTGATTGAGTAAGGCTACACAGGCTGCCATAGTTGACAAGTTGGGAAGTGTCACTCAGTAATATCCCTTTGCTCATTTGTAAAATAAGCATAATAATCTGGTGGGGAAAAAAGGTATCAGATGAAGACTTAGGGATTCCCTTTCTTGTTGGGCATGACTTAGGAAGTTGGCAATGGTAGACTTCATACTGCCCATGGTGCCTGAGAATTGGAGAGCTACAGTCCTGAGCCCCACTCACCCTGCCCAGCAGGGCACAGCTGACAGTCTGTGCTCTATGCTCCATTGCAAGAGAAATGTTTGCATAAGTGCCCACCTCAAAAGTAATCCCCTGCTGCTCAGAAAGGAACAGAAAAAAAATGTCTGCTAAATGAACTGACATCTTACAGACAAGAAAGTGAAATCGCAATTTCAAAAATAAGGTAACTATTTTCGATTGACGTGGCATCAGTGGACATGAAATACTTCAGGAGATTCTCTCAAAATTAAATGAGCATATTCTTGCCATTCTTGTGAATCACAGGGGAGAGCCTTGTTAATGATGTTTGTGTGATCACATTTCTCCATACAGTTTTTCTCTCCTCACTATTGAACTGGTTCCCCAAGATATGGGAGTCTTCATGGTCCAGGAGTCAGTGTTGTTTCTATGAGACACATGGGTTCTCATGCTCAGGCGTGGCAGTGCTCACTCTGTCTCATCCTGCTTGTTTTCTCTCCCCTTTCTTCTAGAACACATGCATGCTAAAGTACACACATACCAGAGTACACAAATGCCCTAATATTTAGCTTTTCCAATGGCTGTATTTGCTGTCTCTGTTCTGCAATTAATGACTATTTTTTCCCATTGTTAAGATGATTTTGTCTAGTTATTTAAATATTTTAGTGATGCATTAGGTTCTTCAATGATTTAAATATAAAACATATGACCTGTGTTAGTCACTCTTCCTTTACTATAATACAATAACCAAAATAATCGATTAAAGAGAGAAAAGATTATTTGGCTTACATTTTCAGAGGTTTCAGCCCATGGTTGTTGACTGGCCCATGCTTTTGGGTTCGTGGTAAGGCAGTATGTTGTGCAGATGGTGGAGCAAATCTTGGGGCAGCCAGGGATCAAAAGAGAGAACAAGACTAGGGTCCATAGTCCCCTTTAAGTGTATACCCCCATGACCTAAGACTTCCCACTAGATTCTACCCCTTAAAGGTCTCCACCAAACCATAAGAGCACCACAGACTGAGGACCAAGCCTTGAAGACATGGGCCTTTGGGGGACTTTCCAGATCCAACCTATAGCATGACCCATCAATTCCTCTCCTGGATATAGACCCAAAAGAATTTTAAGCTAGTCTTCAAACAAAACACTACACTATGAATGCTGTGCAGAAACATTCATAGTGGCATAATTCACAATCACCAAAAAGTGGAAATTACTGATGAATTGATGGACAATGCATGATCATCCTGTAATGAGATATGATTTAGCAATAAAAAGGAATGAAGTACAGAGACCTGCTAGGGCATGAATGATGCTTGAAAACATCATGCTAAGTTAAAGAAACCAAATAGGACAATCACAGTTGTAGGATACCATTTATATGAAATGTCCAAAATAGGCAAATCCATAGAGTCATAAAGTTAGATTAGGAATTCCAGGGACTGAGTGTTGGAAAATGGGGAATGATGGCTAATGGGTGTGGAGTTTCCTTTTGAGGTGGTGAAGATGTTTCAAACTCCAGGATACTTTTCATCTTGTAAAACCAAAACTCTACACCCATGGATTAATAACTCCATGTTTCCCTCTCCCCCTGGCTCCTGGCAAGCACCATTCTACTTTCTGTCTCTATGATTTTGAATACTCTAAGTACTTCCTATAAGCAGAACCATACACAATTTGCTTTTTGTTACAGGCTGATTTCACTTAGCATGATGTCCTCAAATTTCATCTATGTAATTTATGTCAGAATGTCCTTCCTTTTTAAGGCAGAGTAATGTTCCATGATATATGTATGTATACATACACACACATACAAACACAAATACCACATTTTATTTATCTATTCACTGGATGATTGGGTTCTGCCACATTTTAGCTACTGAAAATATTAACTGCTATGAACAGAGGTATACAAATGTCTCCTTAAGACTCTGATTGTCATGGCATACAACTAAACCAGTCAGGGTCACTCCACGTGAATTGGGCTGGCATAAAATAATGACACAGAAATACCTTTTTCTTTGGGTTTTATGATGACTCTTCTGACCTAGTTCCCACAAAGGAGGCAAGGCTGGCAAGAAAGAGAAAGAGCACACCTTGAACCCAGTTTTATTGGGAAGAATCCATTCAAATGAAGCAAGGGGTCAGGTTTCAGGGGGCTTAATCTAGCTTTGCGACATCTCCCAGGTCAACAGGTTGACTGACATCTTGAAAGACCACACCTATCTCATGTGCTGTGTGATGATCAAAGGCAGAACAAGTGAAAGGGACACATCTGTGCACAGCCCAGACAGAGCTGCATAGTCAGTCCAGTCTGCTTGTGTGTTGAAAATGCTCACAGCTCATACACACAGCCCATGGCCACTTGCCACATCTCTCTACATTCCTATCAATCAACACTAGGGGGCGCTCAGCTCCTATGTGGCAGCTCCCAACACCTGATTTCAAATTCTCTGAGGGTATATATCTTAAAGTAGAATGGCTGGGTTGTATGGTAATTTCTATTTTTAATTGGTTGACGAACCTCCATACCAGTTCCCATAGCAGCTCCACCAGTTTACATTTTCACCAAAAGCACATAAGGGTTCCAGTTTTTCTCCGTCCTTATCAACCCTGATTTTTCAGTTTTAAATTTTAATTTCATTTCATAGTAGACTGTCTAGTGAGTGCAAAGTGGTATCTCATTGAAGTCCAACTCCTCTTTGAAAAGAATTATTTTATGTTTAAAGTAAAACTTGGCCACCATTATTTCCAGGAGCTGTGCAACTTCTCCGCTAGGCACTGCAATGACTTTAGCAGTATAGGGTGGATCATGTCACGGAAATTAAAGGATGAGATGTTCCAAAGCTGAGAGAATTCATAGAAAAAGCACACCTCAGGGGGAGAGTAATTATTTCTGCCTTTGTGGTGGGAGGTTGGGCAGGACCCTCTGCCCCAGTGAGCTTTTTTAGTTACTGTCAACCACAGCCATTCATAAACTGTCTTCCAGCCTCCTACTCCTTCACCACAACTTCTGCCTCTCCTGGGCATTTCTTTATTTCTCTAAATCTGCAAAGGTGCTTTGATGTCTGTAAAATCTGTCCCTTAATCTACTCTTTCCCTGAGCCTTCTCTGCTCTTCTTAGAGCCAGCATGTCTCCCTGTCTCACTTCCTCTCCTCCTGTTCTCTCTCCTGCTGAGTCCTCTCAGTCCTTCTCCCCTCCCTACCATGGCAAGAGCTGCTATCAAGGCCACCAGTGGAACTCCCCCTTGCCAAATCAGAGGCATCAGGGTAGTGTACAACCCCGTCTTCCAAAGCTCTTCTCCCACTTAAGATGTTTCAACAGTTCTCCTTCTCCTTTCTACTTCCCCTGAACTCTGAGGCTCCTCCATTATTTTTTAATACCAAAAACCTCAGAATCATCTTCTGCTTCTTTCTCTTCTCCCACATTCAACTTAGCAGTAAACTCTAGGGCATCTTCCAGTGAAATGCATCTAGAATCTGATCTCTCTCACCTCTTCTTCCACCCCAACCCTGACCTAAGCATTTCTTTTCCAAATTACCTCAGGAACCTGTTAATAGGCTTCCCTGCTTCCCACTGTAGCACAAGTGATGTGGGTAAAGCCCAAGCCCAGCCAAGCTGCCCTCTGCCCCAGAGCCTCCAGTAAATTCTCATCTTGCTCCAAATCAATGAGAAATTTTTATCATGGTTCATAAGACCTACATAAACTGTCCCTCTCCTCTTGAACCACTCTCCTGCCACCTTACTTGCTCTAACACCACCTCAATTTCTAGAACATTCAAAGCACAATTCTGCCTCTGGGTTCTTTGCATCTGCTTTTCCTTAGGTATGAGACATTTTCCTCAGATAGCCACAGACTCATTCTCTACTTCCTGTGGATCAAATGTTACCTGTCTATCAGCTCAGGCTGCCAAAACAAAATACCAAAGACTGGCTGGCTTAACAGACGTGTATTTTCTCACAGTCTAGAAGCTGAAAAGATTAGGTGCTGTCTGATTCAGTTTCCTGCTTTGACAGAGGAAACTCTGTCAAAGAGTTTGAGAGCCACCTTCTCACTGTACTGACATGGCAAAGAGGAAGAACCACTTTCTAGTATGAGGACACTAACCCCATCAGGGGACCCACCCACATGACCTCATGTAACCCTGATCACCTCCCAAAAGCACATCTGCCAATACCATCACACTAGTATTGAGATTTCCACATATGAATTTGAGAAGGGGGGACACAGTTCAGTCCACAGCAGTACCTTATCAGACAATCCTTGAGTGATGTAAAAGTGTAGGTCTCTCTGGCCCATCAATTTTTATTCTTTTCACACTGTTTTTTAATAGTCTTCAAGGTATTTATCACCTGCTGACATGTGATGTGTTTACCTGCCCCTTGTCTGTCTTCCCCCATACTTGGTAAGACTTGAATGGCAGAGAAGGCACCAATTTTATGCACTAGCCCATCTCCAGCTCTCAGAATGGAGTCAGGCATGCACTCAATAAATACTTGTTGAATAAAAAGGCTCACTCATGTATACATTGCTCAACCATTTACAGAATTAAAAAATTGGAAATATCACAAATTTCCATCAATGGAGTTTAAAAAATTAAAGCAGAGCCACAAGATGGAACACCAGGAAAACATTAAAACAATGTTACCAAATATTTAGCACATTGAGAAAACATCAACACCCTCTTGAATGAATAAAATAATACCAAAAAAGTACACAAAAAATAAATACGATTTATTTTTTGTTGTTGTTGTTGTTGTTCTGGGATTAAACCCAGGGATGCTTAACCACTGAGCTGCCACATCCCCAGCCTTTTTTTTTTTTAATTTTGAGACAGGGTCTCTCTGAGTTGCTTAGGGCCTTACTACATTGCTGTGGCTTTGAACTTGGGATCCTCCTGCCTCAGCCTCCTGAACTACTTTGATTACCATTGTGTGGCTCTGCGTCCTGCTTATGATTTAAATTTAAAAAAAAATTAAATTAAATTAACTTGTGTGTTGAGGGAGAAAAAGAGAATTTGATCATTTAGAGGAAGAGATTAGAAATACACCAAAATATGAAGTGATTGTCACTCAGTGCTTGTCTGTGTTGTCTAAATTCTTTTGGTAAATGAATACTGCTTTTAGTAATCATTGAAACTTATAGATTGCAAATTTTTGGGAAAGAGAAGAAGATTAGCCCACCTATAGGTCCATGTACCTGTGCAAGAAGGGAGGCATATGGCATGTAGGGTGACCTTTCTTAGCTTGGGCTTAGTCCAGAGGAGATGTGCTCAAAGGGATGATGAGTCTCCTGTGCCCACCAGTTCTATGATGGCAGTGACAGTGGGGAAGGAGAGAGAAAAACAGATGGAAGGTTTAGATCCAATGGAACCTGTCATTCCCTTCACTTAGAGATTACGAGAAGGCCCTTTGTGGGTCATCCGGCTTCATGTACAGCTGGAGAAACCAAGGCAGAGTAAAGTGGCTTGCCTCTGTTGTCCTGGTCAGGGCTAGTTCAGGTCTCTTCTCCACATCCAGAGTGATCTTTGCATCTCGGCCCACTGCCTCCTCACTTTCCTGCCATGGTGGACTGAAGTTGGGCAGACTCTTGGCCCTGCACTGATGGTTAGGTCTGCTCTTCACACGAGTCTGCCTTTCCCAAGCCCACCTTCCAGCTCCCAGGAATTGCACTCCAAGGCTGGTAGAAGAATCTCCAGGAGGCCCTGCCTTAATGGCCAGCCAAATTTCTAAATCCTTTCTGGACACTCTCCAAGTCCTACATATCCATCCTCATGTCACTTAGCTACAGAATGGATTTTCTTTTTCCTAATATGAAAATGTGGCTATGGCTGGAGAAAGATACAAGGCGAGCTTGGTTTGCTCATGAAGAAAAACAAGGCTGAAAGCCAGCTTGGCCCTGGGTCCTGCTCTGTCAGCCCCAGCATAGACATTCCTCTTTCAATCTCATAATGCAGAGGAGTGTGCACCAGGACTGCTGTTCAAGTGTTCCTCAGGGCCACAGCTGCATTAGCAGGGAAGCAGAGCCCTCTGTTTGCAGGAGATCGCAGCAAAGGCAGCAGCGTTCATTCTGTGGGCTCTGCCAGTGCAGTAGGAGCTGGATGGAGATGGGGAAGAGGTGTAAAAAGATTTCTTACTCTGAGCTCCTGTACCAAAAGCTTGAAAACTGTAGTTTGGATGAATATGAAATACTGCTGCAGTCTCTGGCTGGGCACAAATCACGAGTCTCCACACAGCTTGTAGATTCAAACAGCAATTCTTTATTCCCGAACTCACACCGCCCGTCTACAAACACGTTCTGGGGGAATCCACGTTCTCTGCCCAAATCCACTTCTCCCAAATCCACTACTCCTGGGCTTCTGTCTCCCAAATATATTGTCTGACCCTAAGAACTCAAGAGGAAACCAGGCAGCAGGATACGCCCTATTCTAAAGGGGGAACACCCTAATCTCCTATTATGCTAAACTGCCCTATTCTAAAGGGGGAACACCCTAATCTCCTATTATGCTAAACCGCCCTGGTCCTTGAGCAAGGTCACCTTTCAGAAGTCCTTCCACTAGACAGCATGGGAGTAAGCTGGCAAGGAGATTGTCATACCTACTTGGCTGATGGCTCCCAGCAAAATACCTTTCCAAGGGGAATAGCTGGTGTGATAGACGGTTTCTGCAGAACGGCCCCATTTGATGAATTCCAGAAGGTTCTAGTGACATTTTAAAAGGGGAAATCCCTTCAAAGCCATTTTTAAATCCAAAGCACTCTCTCTAACCCTGTCGATGTCCCCGCCACTCACTTCTGGCACCAGTGAAATTTCTCTTTGCACTAAGGCCAGAGTTGTCCTTTCTATTTTATGGAGAACTCACTGATTATCCTTTAACCTCTCTGCTCTTGTTTCCAGGCATCTGTAACAAAACTAGGAAAAGCTGTTTACCTGGGGAAGCCTGTTTTATTACCTAATGGTCTTCAAATGGGGAGATGTTGGCCCCCAGGGACCAGTCAACCATGTCTAGAGTCCGGGTTTGAGTTAACAATTGGGCATGGGCCTGGGACAGGAGTGTGACTGGCACCTAGTAACAGAGAGACCAGTTCTGCTGTTAAATGTCCTACAGCACAGAGGATGGCCTCACCACAAGGAATCATAGAGCCCAAAATGTTAATAAAGCCTGAATTGTGAAACCCAGACCTAGAAGATTTTTCTGTAGTGGACAGGAGTTTCTGAAATTTAAAAATAGTCATTCCCAAGGCTGTCTTCTCACAGGGAATCAGATCAGGGGCTGTCAGTACCTTTTTACTTTTACTCAAACTGTCTCAAAAATCCTAGATTCCCTGCATCATTTGCTCCAAAATATCTTTATTCTAAACTCAGTGCACTCATTAATTTAAAAAAAAATGTTTTAATGAAAGTTACAGTGCCCATTTATTAATGTTTTGTTAAGTTTCAGAGACCCTTCTGAGTGATAGTTCATTTTTAAAACTGTACCATACAAAGTTGTCCCAATGGTTTATATATGCTCATGGTAGAAAACTTCAGAAGTATTTATTCACAGGAATTTTAAAAAATAATAATTCTACTCAAGAGGAAACATTTCCAATTATTAACTGTGTTTTTAGTGAATTTTAAAAATAATCAACACTGTTCTATTTTATACGATTTAGTTCCTCCAAATCAAGACTTTTTAAAAAGACATCTGCTTCATACACCATTATATGATACTGAACTCTAGATTACCTAGAACCTTTGGTTGAACACAGGTTATTATCAGTTTTTCAATATTATAAATAATTTGTGATCATTGTTTCTTTATTTCATGCTGTTTTTTAAGTAGCACAGCAACCTGGACTGTCCTGGGGACTTTGGGACATGGATCTAACTGACCCTGGCATGGTGCCTGGTACACTGTAGAAGGGTGTAGCTGAAGGTTGTGGTGAGCCATGAGTCAGGAAGCGTTAAAAAGCTTAAAAATGATGGGCCTCACAAGATGCTGTCCTTGCATCATGGACATGACGACCCTGTGTCTGTGGTCTGTGGCTTTAACCGTGGGGCGGAAGCACAGTCCAGGGCCAGGAGCCTAGTGGTCTCAGGTTTCCAGGCTCACCTTGCCCTGGGTTCCTTTCTGGTGTGGAAGTGCTGGCTAGCGGGTTTCTTGGTGGAGTGGGCACAACCTTCCCCGGTCCAATCAATGATGAGATCTTCTTTGTTTCTCTCAGGCCACACACCTGGTCCCTCGCTCCAGACAGAGGCAGCTGGACAGAGCCCAGATGACATCAAAGGCAGAAATGCTCAGAAATAGCCCTCAAAGAGATTCTCCTGGGGAGCACGGAAAGGCTCAACAGCTGGGCAGCCTTCCTCACACTCGTTTTCTTTTTGGAAAGCCATTTTGGTGTGGCTTTGTTTCAAGCCAGAATGGAACACTTAGAATTCAAGAGCTGAAGCATGGAAAGGGCCCCTAGAATCACTACAACATGCAGAAACAAGTTGAGCCACTCAGAACCCCCTTTGGACTCATTCTGCTGTCATCACCCCCAGTCCCTGCCCATTTTTCCCTGAGTAGCATACTTTAAGAAACCTGTGAGAAAAACCCTGTAGCATTTATAAAATCTAATTCAGTGTTCTCTCTCACCTGTAGAATACATGGCTCCTTTTGGTGCCCTTAGAGCTTTTTCCTCCATCGATATTATTATTCATTTTGGCCAGATTGATTCACAAGCCAAGTTCTTTTGCTACAGGAAATTGACAAGGCCAAGAGGGAGACCACACGGGTGCTTTTGCGCTAAGACAGTCTTGGAAGAAATGCCCTTGCTCGCACCCCATGCAACTTAGAAGTGTCTTCTAACCTGGGCAGAGGTGACATCTCTCACTGTACAAAATGAAGTCTCAGGTTTAAAAGTCCTTTGTTTCTTTGAAAACATGTACAGTCCTACTCTGGCCTCGTCCTGTTTCAGGGTTCTGTGTGACAGACAACAGACTGGCTTGCTGGTACACTGGGCCATCCCACAGTGACCTAAGAAGCAAGGGCCTCGATTCCCAAAAGCCAGGATAGTCCCTGGGACAGGTGGTAGGTACTTCCTCTGGCAAACAAGCATTTCCCTTCTCTAACCTCAGCTAACCCAGGAATAGCAATATCCATTCTCAGATGATCATAGGTTCAAAACAGGTATACAATTGTAGTTAAAGAAGGATATGCACATAAAAAAGAAAGAAGAGAGGAAGAATATGCACAGAATTGTTACTAGGTGGAGGGGATTCTGAGAGGATGATAGGATAAGACACACCAGGAATCTGTCTCCCCACCTGAACAACAATTGCACTGGCAAAACCCATTTATTGTATTTTGTATGGAACTGTGTAGAACTCTGGGGTCCATTGAAGGCTTGCAAGACCCAGGGGATGCTTGGAGAATAAATCAGAATTGATTTTAGGCGATTTCAGCTTGTACCAGTAGCTGCTGAGCATCCCCCCAACCAGCCCCATGGCAGGCAGCTATGCATGTGTTCTTGGAGTAACTTGCACACAATTTGGGGGAGCCAAGAAGGGAAAAGGGAAAAAAATATCCCCATCCTCCACACGTTGGGGATCTGGGCTTTAATTGCCCACTGCTGCTTCTGGAAACATGGGTGCAGGTAAAGAGGTGGCATCCCCCCCTGCACCTCTTCCCACCACTGCAGATCTCTCTCCTTCTGGCTGAAGCAACCTCCAGGAGAACTTTTTTTCTTCCCTTCATTTTACTGTTTCTACTTTTGGAAGCCAAACGTTAAAGACCAAGCTGTTTGAAAGCAACTTCACATGTAGGGGAAATTAGGAAGTAACCACCACGAATGTTCAAGAGAAAAGGCATAGGCTCCAGAAAGACCTGAGAAGACCTTAAATTTACACCTCAAGCTGATTCTTGGCCTAGAGATAACATACAAAAAATAAGAAAAATAGAATAGAATAAAATTAAAATGATAACAAATACTTCTAGCAAATTCTGAGGAAGGAAAAGGATCTGCTTTTTAGTGTTATGGCATTGTTTGATTCAGATATCATTCCCAACAACAATAAAGAGAATCACAAATTACATAAAGAAGTAGAAAAGTGAAGACCATTCAACAACAACAACAACAACAAAAGTATCTTTGAAAAAAGGTTGATGGCAGATCTATTAGACAAAGAGTTTAAAACAGCAGTCTTAAAAATGTTCATGCTGGGCATGGTGGCATGTCCCTGTAATCCCAACAATTTGGGAGGCTAAGATGGAAGGATAGCAAGTTCGAAGCCAGCCTCAGCAACTTAATGATGCTCTAAGCAGCTTAGTGAGAACCTGTCTCAAAAAACAAAACAAAAAAAAATTAAAAAGGGTTAGGGATGTAGCTCAGTGATAAAATGCCCCTAGATTCAATCCCCCCTACAGAAAGTAAGTAAATAAATAAATAAATGGCAACTGGCTTATTTTAAATATTATATGGACACAATACCTTTATTTTATTTTTATGTGGTGCTGAGGATTGAACCCAGGGCCTCACACATACTAGGCAAGTGCTCTACCCTGAGCTCCAGCCCCAGCCCAAAAGGCAACTGTCTTAAGTTGCTCAAAAAAGTAAAGGAAGATGTGGATAAATTCAAGCAAATGATGTATGAACAAAATGGAAATATCAGTAAAGAGAAAGAAAACATAGAAATTCTGAAGCTGAAAAAATACAACTAAAATGAAAAATTCACTAGAGAAAATGAAAGGCAGACTTGAGCCAGCAGAAAAACAAAATCAGTGAACTAGAAGAAAGGACAGTCAAAATTATTAAGTCTGAAGACCAGAAGGAAAAAACATTAAAAGTGAACAGAGCCTGTCAGAGCTATGGGACAGCATCAGGTGTTTTCAGGGAGACGAGAGGGGGCACAGAAAGAATGTTTGAAGAAACTTCACAAATTTGATTAGAGGCATGAATAAAAACATTCAAAAAGCTTACTAAACTCTAAGAAGATGAACATAAAGAGACTAACATCAAGGCACTCTGTAACAAAACTTCTGAAGAACAGAGGATCTCAAAAGCAACAAGAGAATTGATTTGTCACATACCAGGTATCCTCAGGAAGGTTATTGGCAGATTTCTCATCAGAACTTTGGAGAGGACAAGTAAGCTAATATATTGAAAGTATTAAAAAGAAAAAAAAAACTGTCAACCTAGAATCCTATATTTGGCAAAACTGTCCTTTAGAAGTAAGGAATAAATTAAGACATTTACATATAACAAAAGCTGAGGGAGTCTGTTCTCCCTCACCTGCCCCGTGTCTCTGGCTTTCAGGAATCTCATTCCTCTTGGATCACCTTCCTGCACATTCCATGCAGCCCTGCAAAATGGTCCAGTGTAGACATTGCCCATAGAAGATGATCACTGCTTTTTACTTTCTTCCTAGTATACTTCTATAATTTCTACAAGGAATGTATTGCTCTTGTGATCAGCAAAATAGAATCATCATCATAATTATAGTCTCATATATTTATATGGCTGTTTACAGCTTTTAGTTGGTTTGTACATGGTATCTCATTTGATCCTTTTAATCACCCTGTGATCAAACTGGAGAGAAACTTCTAATGCATTTTATTTTTCAGTGATGGGGATTAAACCCAGGGACTCACATAGGCTAAGCAAGTGCCTGACCACAGAGCTACAATCCCAGCCCCAAGGTCATTTACACAAAAGAGAAAACTAGGCTCCAGAGGCTAATGGGTTTGTCAAAGGTCACATGCCCAGACCTTCTGACCTTCCTCTGGTGCTCCTAACACTATATATCACTGAGAAGAGCCTTCCTCACCATCAACGGGGCAAGGCTAGGTGGGACATTATGCAGTATCTGGTCTCCAGTCTCATGACAGGCACAAACCTAAATCACCCCAGACTGATGCCTTTTGTCTCTGCCCATGACAGTCCAGTCAAGGCTGGATTAAAAGTCTCATTGGACATCCCACTGAGATCTCTGGAGATCATCTTCAATCATTTTCACTGCAGTGAGACACAAAGCAGTGCCCAGAGAAACCAGTGGGCTCTAGCCAGCACACAGTGCCCGGGGAGGGCTCTCTCTTCACATATGCTGGTTCTGATTATCATGAACTGATATTTCTATCCCAGAAGTCTCCCAGTCTCCCAAAGAGGTTGCAAAGATTTCCATGGAAAATATGAGAAACGTGTAAAACAAAATGTCTGAAGAAATATATGTCTCAACTATCTGGCCACAGCCCACCCTGAGAATCTGAAAACCAACCATAGGCCACACTCAGCCCCCTTCCCAGCTGAGGGAAGATGTCACAGGCCCACAGCTTCCCCTTTCCCTGTAATGGGTACCTGGGGGCAGGTGCACATTCAGCTCCCTGATTATGCAGAGTCCAGCTGGGCTGGAGCTGTCCCTTACCTTTTCCTTGAGCCAGCAAGGGCATGGAAGTGAACAGGGAACGCTGACATGGATAAAGGAGAGAGACTAGGAGGAAACAGATTTGAGATCCCTGAGGAAATCGGAGAGGGAGAAGAGCAGGATAGCAGAAAAGTTTGCTTTGGAACAACCCACTCATCTCTTCAAACCTTGAGGATGCGGGACAGTGAGCCACAGTGAGCCAGGTTTGGCCAATGTGACTGCAGACCCCTCGCTGTGGTCTGGAGCCCATCAAGCTGGTGTCCTGCATCAGTGTGTGCTTTCTCATTCCAGATGGGAGAAACTGAGTCAGCATCAAGTATGCATCTCTGGGGCATGACTCAGGCCAAATCGTAACAGCTAAAATCAGTGGGAAAGAAGCTTTCGCAGGCCTTTTGCATTATTGATTTATTGTATTGGTTCTGGAAGTTTTCCAAGAAGTCCAGGATTTCATGTGGGGGACAGTATCCACTCTGCCTTCCTTCTGGTTGCATAAAATATTTACAAGAGCTTTACTTTGAATAATGGAGAAGGCCCTAGACACTGGAAGTTCCACTTTGGAGTGGACTCCTGGTCCTGGTGAGGCGTTCAGAAGTTCTGCTGGGATAGAAAATTTATAATAAAACCATTTAAGAACAGAGAGAAGGAAGGAGCAGAAACCAAAAAATGGCAAATAGGGAGCAACCTCAGGAATCCGGCATCACGTGTGTCCTCGAGACCTGTCACTGAATGCGCACCCTCCAAGCTTGGGCAGTGTACAGGCTGAGCCCCTTGACCATGGACTCATCAGAGAGGCATCCCTGCCACCTCCCACATCCTCACTGATCCTGTTGTCTGTAACTCTCCCCCTGTTTCACCTTTATTTTATATTTATTGATGCCTTATTCTGCAGATTCATTTCTTTGTACCTAATAAACTAACTTTAATAAGTGGAAATGCTTCTGAGGTCATTTCCTGTTGAAAACCCATCTATGGTCACCAGTACTGATCTAAGCCAATTTTTTAATGGTATCATATTTATGAGATACTGTGTGATATTTTGATATGTATAATGTATAATGATGAAATTTGAGTACCAAGGCCAAACATTTTAGGGAGGGGGCACCAGGGATTGAACTCAGGAGCAGTCAACCACTGAGCCACATCCCCAGTCCTATTTTATATTTTATTTAGAGACAGGGCCTCACTGAGTTGCTTAGCTTTTGCTGAGGCTGGCTTTGAACTTGCAAACCTCCTACCCCAACCTCCCAAGTCGCTGGGATTATAGGCATGCACCACTGTGCCCGGGAAAGCCAAGGATTAGAAGTTTAAGGATCGGAAGGGCTTCTGAGAAGGCCACAACAAAATGGATGTTTACATGGACCTCGTGCTTGCTATAACATACAGTAATGGAAATAGAGTCTTTCTTCTTTGAGCTAATTTACTGAGTGTTTGGTTCAACCAAGCCTAGGGGTTGGGGGGTACTTTTCAGGTGTGTTTTTAAAAGTAGCTAAAATTAGCCAAGTGTGGTGATACATATCTGTAATCTCAGCAACTGGGGAGGTTGAGGCAGAAGGATCCCAAGTTCAAGGCCAGCCTCAGCAACTTAGTGAGGCTTAAGCAACTCAGCAAGACCCTGTCTCAAAATTTAAAAAAAAAATAAAAAGGCTGGGGATGTAGCTCAGTGGTCAAGTGCTCCTGGGTTAAATCCCCAGTACCTAATAATAATAATAAAGTAGGTAACTATATTTATTTAGTTTTATTTATATAGAATGGGCAGAGTGTATTGTTCATAAATTCTGCTAAATTGTATTAAAATGGAAAAAACTTTCAGCCTAAAATGCACTTGGACCCCCACTTCCTTAATTCAGCAAACCACTCCAAAGAGCCTCCTGTGTGAAGCAAAACCATCTCTGACTCCATTAAGACTGTTTTAGGTAGACTCTGAAGCCTGTTCTGGGGGAGATTTGGCTTATCTGCTAGGTGAGCTGGCTCAGGATGAGAGCTTAGAAAACACACACAGATTTGAGTATCTATCCTCTCGTATGAGTTTTGGAAAGTAAATTACTTGGCCTGTGCTTTAGTTGCATTACATGGATGTGTACCTGGGCATATAGAGATGAAGTCACATGAGCAGGCCCTGACCCTTTGGTCACTTCAGTCAGGCAAGGGCACACCCCTCCCTCTGAGGAGCCACCAGTTTGCGTATTTCATGCTCAGTCACAAACAGGGCTCTGCTGGCTGCATCCCAGTTGCTCCCTTTAGTCGCTGGCTGAGCTGCTGGGACCACGCTTTGCTAGCAGTGCTGTGGGATAACAAAGCAGGAGGGGTAATTAAAATTCATAGATGTTCCAAAAATAAATCTCATCTAGAAACTAATTTGAAAGCTAGCTACTACATGCTTTGCATCCTAATGAGTTAAGAAGCTGAATTTTTTTTCCTGCTGCCATATTGATGGAGGTACCAATAAGCTCTTTAGTGACCAAAAAAGGCCAGTCTGACTGGGGAAGAAGAGCAAGGACCCAGGATAATCTACAAAGTAGGTGATGAATTCTAAAGTCCAGGCAGGTGGTAAAGGAGCTGAGCTATACATTGAAGGACCTTTACACTGAGGCACCCATTAGGAAATTAAGAATGGGAGAGGTGAGAGGAACAACTTCATGAGAAGAGCTGTAGATTTCAGAAGCTCTTCCAGGAGTTCCAGATTTTCTTCCAGAATTTCTAGGAGTTCCAGAATCTCAGACTATGCCCCAAAAGCTTTGGCATCCTTCATGAACACATTCTGTCATGGGTTGAATTATGTCCCCACAAAATTCATATATAGAAGTCCTTAGCTCCAATATATCTCAGGATGGTACCTTATTTGGAAAGAGGATCACTGAAGATATAATTCTTTTAAATGAAGTCATACTGAAGTGGGCCCTACGTTCAATAGGGCTGATTTTCTTATATAAAGGGAAAATTGGGTATTGCCATACACACGGGGATAATGTGGTATAAGAGGAAAGCAGAGGTTGGGATGATGCTAAAGATTTCCAGCAAAGCACCAGAAGCTAGTCAGGAGACATGTAACAGATTGCCTCTCACAGCCTCAGATGGAACCAACCCCACAGACACTATGATCTTACACATGACATCTAGGCTCCAAAGCCATGGAACAATAAATTTCTACTGCTAATACCATCTAGTCTGTGGTATTTTGTTATAGCAACCCTACAAACTCATACCTACTCTTGGAGCTTTTCAGGAGTGTGTTACTTTAATGAAAAAGAAATAGGTGGGAATAAAATTTAAAGTAGCAATTCCTTATGTCAATGGAGCAATCGTCTAATCTAATCTTGACTCAGGTCACTTGTTGCAGGTGGCTTAGTTCTATTTCCTGAACCAGACAATCAATTTTGCATGCCATAAGAGCAGAGAGAACTTTTTTTCTTAAGAGACATCCTTGTGTCATGGAGCTGCTAAACCTTTAGAAGGAGGAGACTCAGCATAGATAGCATCAGCCATTCTGATGATCTAAACTCTAGACTTCCAATTCTAGTTCTTTTTTTCTTTTAAAAAATTGTGGTTAAATACACAACATAAAATTTGCCATCTTGATTGTTTTTAGTGTCCAGTGTAACTGGAGGGCATCTTCACTGTTAAGCAGCCACCACTACCACCCAACTTCAGAACTCTTCATCTTGTAGAACTTCAGCTTTGTACCCATAAAACTACAATCCTCTATTTCTCCCTCCTCCCAACCCGTGGCAACCACTCTTCCTCTTCCTTCTCCTTGATTTGACAACTCTGGGTACTTCACATAAATAGAATTGTACACTTCCTCCTGTAACTTGTTTATTTTACTTAGCATAACGCCCTGAATGTTCATACATGTGGTGGCATGAGTCAGAATTTCCTTCTCTTTTTTAAAAGCTGAAGACTATTCTATTGTATGGTGTCATGGAACATGGCTAAACCGGTCAGCATCACTTCAAGTGAATTTTGTCTGACTAAATAAAGACACAGACTCAGAAAGTACTTTTTTGGGTTCAATGACTGCTCCTCAGCCACAGCTCCTACAGGAGGGGCAAGGTAGGCAAGAAAGAGGAAGAGCACGCCTGGAACTTGAGTTTTATTGGGGAGAAGCCACTCAAATGAGGCAAGGGTGTGATCCAACCCCATCGGGTGACACCCACTCCTGGAGCTGCACCTCTCTTATCAGTGGAGGTAGGGTCCAAACGCATTGCAGTGCAATACCTGTTCAGTACCTCCTCACTCAGGACTTAAAGGTGTGTACCTAGCTCCTTTCCAGAGCGGCTCCCTGACAGTATGCTTATACTACATTTTGTTTATCCATCCATACATCTATGGATACTTGTCTACACATTTTGGCTATTGTAAATAATGCTACTATGAACCTGTAAGTACAAATATATCTTTGGGGCCCTACTTTCCACTCTTTTTTAAAGATACTTAGAAGTGGAATCACTGGGTCACATGGTAGCCCTTTTTTAAAACATTTTTTTAGCAACCTCCATACTATTTTGCACAATGGATGTGTCATCTACATTCCCATCAGTAGTCTACAAGGATTCCAGTGGCTACTTTTTGTTTTAAGTTGCAATCCTGATGGATGTGACTAGATTTCTCATTGTAGTTTTTTGTTTACTTTTAAAGAATGAATTTACCCAAAGAATAGTACCTAATGCAGAAAATTTCTGAGTTGATTGGTTTTTTTTGAAGATTTCCAGCAGAAAACACATCCCCTTCCACACATTTCCTGTGTGCTGACTGATGCCAGCATTTTTTCATGAAACACAAGACCGAAGAGGCCACTGGACATTAACTTCAGTATTTTTTATTGTATGCTTGATGCATTTAGAGACAATCCCAAGGACAAGAACTGGATAAAGGGAAATCACTTGGTTTGTAGATAGTTGTACAAAAGACTGTTAAGACTACATGGTCAGTTCCCACTGCAGGAAACGAAGACTTTCTTTTTTATAATTTGCTGCCAGTAGCATTTTCCAGCTAATACATTTAAACTCTCACAACATGATTGCAAACATATATATATATATATATATATATATATATATATATATATATATATATATGTTCCCACAAGAATTCTGCATGTGACATTTCAAGATTTATGGTGTCAATCAGATAAAGCACATTTTGACAAAAACCTAAGGAGGGCAACGGGGACTTAAGACTGTGTGGAATGAAATGCCACAGCTACAGGAAGCATACAGTAGAACTGGGACAGCCAGGCATGTGACCTGCCACTCCTCCCCCTCCCAGAGAGCATGCCCAGTAAGGTGGGTCCCCTTGCTTTCTTCTCCCTGTGCTTCCTAAAGCTAAGAGCTCAGTTGAAGACCTCTCCAATAAAGGATGGGTGGTTCTCCAATCAGGAATGCAATTAGAGACCTCATGACAGACACAGGGTCCCACCTGTCTTCCCTGCTATCAGCCAGAGCTATGTGTCACCTGTATGGAGGTGAGATGACATCTGTTAGGATGCATAGTAATTTGCTTAGTCAACAATTACTTTTTAGACATAATGATTCATCCAATAGTAAAGGAACTTCGTTGCTAAGATCTAAGAGGCATATACCTGCTCTGTTAGCTTGTAGGGTAGCTCCTAATAATAACATCAGGTCTTACATTACAGGGCACTAATGAATCTCCATAATTTTGATTATGTCCTTATTCTACCTAAGGTTCAAGCCACTTCCAAAAATGAAAGCACTATTATATCTGCTTTGCTAACTTACTTTCACTGGAGTGTCTGCCCTTGATCTGAGGACCATTTTCACTTATGGTAAATCCCACCTAATAGACAAGACTAACTAGCTTATGATAGGTTACAGGGAAGGTGGGGGAGAGATTCTGTCCTTTATGGCCATGACTTCTTTCTGCACAAAGCATGCACTGGCACCCTACCTTCTTAATAGATATACAAATGGCATTTAGGAAGCTATTTACACATGGTGACCTTTAAACATTAGTTTCATGTTTCATCTTGAATATAAATTTTCCCTATATAGCCTTCAGAAAAGCAATCCCTGGAAAAAGAAATTATCCATGTATAAGCATTCTTCCAAAGCAAAATCTGTTAGGAGCATTTAAAAGCAAACATTCCCCCTACAACAGCCTACTCAAAATTCAACAACATATTTCTGACTGTTGTCACTAAACATGAGTACAGCCACATCAGCAGACTGCTTGCTCTCTGTAGTCTTTCCTCACCCTTCCCAAATGCACAAAGAATCCTGAGCACTGCTATTCAGGTTGACTGTACACAGACCCCCACCTTTATTGCCTTCTGGGAGGCACTAGGCCCACACAGAGGGCAGGCACACCCTCTAGTGGTAAGACATCAACATTACAGCTGTGATTGATGTACAGTTGGCCCTTTCCTGCCTGCAATGTCCACAAACAGAAGTAGCCACTGTGTTTCCCACTGCACAACTGGCTGGGTAAATACAACAGTCATCTGTGATTTGGGCCATAGTAATAAAAGCAGGCCTTGGTGTGATTTATTTGCACTAGACTTCTGATCAAATCCTGTATTACTCTGACTATCTCAGACAGGTCAGGTGTGATAAAATGCTTCCTAACCTGTGCAGGTGAGACCATGCATTGAAAGACAGAATTTCTGCAACACCTAATATTAAATAACCACTCCTCAGGTAGACTTTGAAAGGTAAGTACCTACATCATTCTCAAACTTCATCCTTTTCTCTCTTAGCAGCTATAGACACTTTTAGAATGGCCACTTCATCTAGGAGGAGACCCTCAACTCATCAGCAGTGAAAGCTCAGGTCAAATCTACACTACAGGCTGCCACTACTGGCTGCCATAAACTTTGTCAGCTGAAATAGTCTTCCCATCTGTACTTAGTGATTTTACATACAGAATTTACAAAACTGCTGAATAGAAAGTTCATGGCAAATCTATACATACACTCTTGAAGGAGAGTTGTAGAAAGAAAATATTCATTCCCATAAAATTTCTGAGGCTGGGGACAAGGCTCAGTGGAAGAGAGCATTTGAGACTGCTTGCCTCGCATACTCAAGGCTGTGGGTTTCATCCCCAGAATAACAAAAAAAAAAAAAAAGGAAAAGAAAAACGTTAAAAAATCTCTGATCCTTGGTATTCCTCAGCCCTCATGGGCTATGACACCACTTCCCGCCCACTTCCACTACCAGTCTGGAAGCAGTTGTAGGGTATGAGGACTAAGGGGGAAGATCCAGGTGGTCTGCTGCTTCAGACACCCATGTGTGGGTTCTGACAGGCTGGGTAGGAGGGGTGGAGTTGGACTGTGACCCCACAGAGATGTCCTCTTGTATCTGTCTGTCACCTTCTTGCCCTCTGAATGCCCAGTATGGAGCCCACCTGGTCTTCCTTGCCTACTTTCTTATGCTCTATTAGTGGGTCAAATCCTTTATGTGGATATGATATTGGAAGCAGATCAGCTCAGCTGGAGTCTCTGTGTTGAGATAAAGTAGCGACTGCTTGAATCCCAGCAACTTCAACTGCAATCTAAAAAGTCAAGATTTTTTTTCCTTTTCTTTCCCTCATTAGCTGAGAGTCACAGTTGCATGGGGTGGAACTATGCTGCAGGGCCACTGAATGAATCCTAGATTAGATGCTGGTCACTAGACCAGGAGTCATCCCTACCCACGGCCCCATCTACTTGGTAGGTGCACTGCTGGGAGCCATCAGCCAAGTAGGTATGACAATTTCCTTGCCAGCGTACCCCCATGTTTCTTTAGTGGAAGGACTCATGGAAATAGGACATTTTGCAGGACATTGCATGTAAGGTGACCTTGCTCAAGGACCAGGGCGAATCCGTGTTTAGGGTGTTCCTGGATTAGCATAATAGGAGATTAGGGTGTTCCCCCTTTAGAATAGGGTGATTTAGCATAATAGGAGATTAGGGTGTTCCCCCTTTAGAATAGGGCGATTTAGCATAATAGGAGATTAGGGTGTTCCCCCTTTAGAATAGGGTGTATCCTGCTGCTGAGTTCCTCTTGAGTTCTTAGGGTCAGACAGTATATTTCGGGAGACAGAAGCCCAGGAGAAGTGGATTTGGGAGAGAGTGGATTTGGGCAGAGAACGTGGATTCCCCCAGAACGTGTTTGTAGACGGCTGGTGTGAGCTCGGGAATAAAGAATTGCTGTTTGAATCTACAAGCTGTGTGGTGGCTCGTGATTTGTGCCCAGCCAGAGACTGTGGCAGTGCACTGCTCTGTAGGGATAGCAGCGTGTCTTATGGGAGACCCACTTGGCGATCCTGGGAGGTCACTGGCATGGCTCCCTGAATCTCTAAGGTGTATAGGTTCTGGCTAACAGTGCTGCCCAGCTCTCCTGCATATGAAGCAGGGTTGGGTCCACCACACGAGTACAGCGCATGGAAATCAGTTCCTTGGAGATCATGGACACCAGGACACAGCTGGGGCAGCTGAGAGGACCCTTTATTCCCTCCCATTGGCTTCATTCCCCAGGGAACACCTGTAGAAACTGCAGTGCCCACAGGCATGAGCCCAGGTGAAGAGCAACTGGGGAGGTGCCCCCTGCCCTCCACACACACAGGAGCCTGTGTGAGCCAACAAATGCCTTTTGTTAACCTGGAAGAAACAGGTACTGAAAGACTAAGACTTCAAAAGAGCTTGCTTTTCCCACCAACTCAACACCTCGGAGCCTGTCTTTCAAGCCTCCGTGAACTCTAGTCCTGAGAGGCTAATGTGTCCATTGTCACTGAAATACAAGAATAGCAGCTTCAGATCCACAATTTGTCACACAACTGAACGCGAGAGGCCAGAGGGATACGTGTTACATAGCAAAGGAAGGGGACCTACACGGCTGAGAAAGGGACATTTAGAGACACAAGGTAACAGTTGGATCTGGCTTCAGAAAAGGAGACCACCTGATAACTTTTCTCATTTTACTCAAACAGGAGAGTGTTTGTTTTGCTGGTCATTTAGTCAGGTGGGAAGTTTTAAATAAGAAGGGGAAAGGGAATGATCACTTCACTTAAAGAACTTAATCTTTGTGTCGACACAGTCATAGAAAAGGTCCCCCACCTAGGCGAGGTCTGGGGGCTCAGGGCTGCTCAGGATTTCTTACATGGCTTCCAGGCCTTGCTTCTCCAGCTCCATCATGGTCTTCTTCAGCACGTGACCCTGCTCCTGAGGAAAGACATGGCCTTTGCACAGTCAGCAGAACAGTGGGATTGTGGCTGTGGACACTGAGCCTCGGGGGTTCCGCTGGCTTCCTGCTCACAGTCCCATCCACCCACTCTTATCTGTTCCCGAACAACTACCACGAGGACCATTCTAGAATGTGGCTGCTTCAGGATACAATCCAGACTCCTGAGTGGCATTCATGGAAGGCCCTGATGAGAAGCAAGGTCTTGTGGGCCTGACCTCTTGCCTCATCTCTTCCTCATTTTCAGCCAGACTGAATTACCTGCACTCCTCCATCTCATGATACTTTCCCCCATTGTACAGTGACTCTTCCCTCCAGCGGGTCCTTCCCCACATCAACACTTAGGCAACTTGTGCCCAACTGCCACCCAATGGCTGGGACATAGTAGGTGTACTGCAATGATGTACTGCAATGGTGCCACCCAATGGCTGGGACATAGTAGGTGTACGGCAAAGATGTTTGCTGAATGATCAATGAATAATTATCTCCTGGGCACTCTTTTTAGGAGATGGTAAGAGCTTTTCCTCCAAGAAGAACTCGCTCATTTACAGTGGGTGACACTGAAGGCTTTCATTTACCCAATTAGTCCCAGAACTGAGAAGCCACTCTCCTTAGTCATCCACTACTTCCTGATTCAACCCTAGAGTCATTTCTAAATTTCAAAACCCACCGATCCCATGGACTCTTTCTAGCCTACATTCTCATTGCTTGATACCCACAAAACCAGACACTAGTAGGTGACATTTTGAGTCTACCTGGGGCTTTCTGTCATACACCTAGAAAATAAGCCCTGTCAGAAACTTTATTAACCAAGCTTCGATCATAGAAGCAGTTTGACGTTGAAAAAGTACTCAGTCTTAAAAAAAAAATGTGAACTTAGCCAGGCACGGTGAAACACATGTTCCTGTAATCCCAGCGGCTTGGGAGGCTGCAGCAGGAGGATCACAGGTTCAAAGACAGCCTCAGCAATTTAGTGAACCCTTAAGCAACTCAGTGAGACCCAGGACTGGGAATGTGGTTCAGTGGTTAAGTGCCCCTGGGTTCATTCCCTGGTACAAAAAAGAGAAGGAAAACTGGGAATGTGAGAATCTTTTTCTAAAAGAAAAGAAAAGAAAAGAAAAGAAAAGAAAGAAAGAAAGAAAGAAAGAAAGAAAGAAAGAAAGAAAGAAAGAAAGAAAGAAAGAAAAACTGGGGATGTGAGAATCTTTTTCTAAATGATATCGGTAGTATGGGAAAATATGCTTAACATAGAATTTGGTACATAGTGGTTGTGCAACCACCACCACCATCCATATCCAGAGCATTTTTGGAGAATTACTTTTTGGAAATGGCATATGATTGCATCTTTAAATAAAGCTCTGCCAATCAAGTATAGCTTCTTAGCCCTAAAAGGTTGCAAAAGATTTTTAGAAAGCACAGAAGCAGGTCTCCCTTCTAGAACTGCACATCTCTATTCCTCCTAAGTCAACAGTAAATGAGAGAGAGCTTGGCCCACTGAGTTCCAGAACATGAGAAGTAAAGGCTTTGTTTTACTTGATTTCAGGAGATTGGGTAGGAAAATGAGCACCAGCATTCTAGGAAGGACTGTGGAACCTGGCTGCCCGGGAGGAGACTGGCCAAGAGTAGAGGAGGCTAACAGACTCCCTGACTCCTTCCTCACAGACCTCATTACTCACCCTGAACCCTTACCCAGGCTCACCTGGTCACTCTCGATGACAGCACGTGCCCACTCGTGGGACTTGTACAGCTCATGCTGGCAGTCTGGTTTCTCCTGGAACCGAGGCTCCTTTTTAGCAGGGTCATCGTCCCCAAAACAGGGAGACTGTGCTTTGGGAACAAGTTTTACATCATCAACAAAGATGAAAGGCTTGAATATGGACCTGGAAATAAAAGACAGTCAGACTGAGCATAGGGCACGAGGACACCCATAGACTGTCTCTTTATTCAGCAATCATTTTCAGAGCCAACTCGTGGCAGGTGGGTGTGTGCCAAGAGAAACACACTGCATGTTTTAGTAGCTATTTTAATAAAACCAGCAGCCATTTACAAGCTGCAAATTCTTCTATTTACAGTGAGGAGACACTGAAACAGACTTTTTCTGTCCTGGAAAGAGCATCCGAGAGAACTCTTTTAAGTTGTATAAAGTGAGGCAAAAAGACACATAGTGTTCTGGGAAAAGGATGGAATGGATGGTCAATTTTGAGATGAAAGGTCTACCCCTTTCTATCCTAGAAAAGAAGGGTCTTTTGGTTTTAAGATTCTCATTGGAAAATCTTTGTAAGATCTCTCACAGCCTCAAGGAGGGTACTGATTAAGACAGATGAAGCATAAATTCCCAGAGACCCCAGAGGGGACACCTGCAGAGAAGCAGAAATCTGGCTGTGTGAAAGCAGGTGCTGGGCAGAGTGAGGGGCCTGATGCCCCTTTATTCTTTGATCCAGCTCTTCTGGCAGGACTGATGTCTGGCAGGCAGGCGTGTGTGAATATCCTTGTGTGTGGCTTGCACACATCATCACACACATACACACACACCCCAAGAGAGCCATGCATGTCAAGAGCTGTGGCCTGGCATTCCAGGCCAGTGTCACAGCTGATGAACACTGGGAAGGACACTTATTCTCCCCTCTCCGCACCCAGAGAAAACACTGCTGGGCAGAGGGGCACTCCTAGTAGGTATGGGCACTGCTGGACCTGCGTTCTGATGTTAGCCAAGCCGTGGGGCAGCACCTGCAGTAAAGATAGGAGAGCGTGAGCCACGTGCACATCTCATGTGTTTTCAATTTATCAGATTTGGACTTTACTTTGCCCTTCCATGGGTGTACCCTGTCCCACTCCAAGGAGACTCCATTGGGTTAGAAGTGAGCTTGGATGCTGACTTTTTCAGTCTAGAGGTGTTAAGATGTGAGGCAGCCACAGTAACCTTGCCATTGTGCCCTGAAAATACATTCATGTGCACCATGATCTAAAGAGGACTGGTGATCAGTCACCCTTGCTCCCCTAGCTGTGTCCTTGGACTTACAGCATCAGCATCCCTGCCCTGTCCTGTCCTGCTGAAGCAGAATCTGCATTTTAACAAGATCCTGGGGGATTCATAACATCTGGGTCTGAGAAGCACAGTCATAGAGAACAGTAGTGGGAAATAACCTCTCTGATAGTTTCCTGAGGTGATCACAGGAAAGGGCTTGAGAGAGCACTGACACTGGTCACAGCATCTAATTTAACCTGCATGTCAAAGGCAATGAGAATTTGCACCCCATGGTGATGGAGTGAGTGGTACTAATTAAGGATGCCTGTCAGGGACTCTGCTGTCCTCTGCAGGTGATACATATCACTCATATGGGAGACTGGTCCCCTCCTCTGCCCTACTGCTGGGGAACACAAGGTGGGCCAACCTGGGCAGAATCAAGGCATAACCTCCTTAGCCACCATCAAAGGAAGTCGCCCAAGACATAGGGAAGCTACTTACACAGAGGGAAGACACACTTCCACCCCATACAGCCTCTTGGAAACGATTGTTCCTTTTCCCTTCTACTGACTGTTGGATATGAAAAATGAATTAATATAAACTTCAAACTGTAAAAACCAATTCTTATTACCTGGGAAGTGGGAGAGAAAGAGTGTGCCCAGCACAGAACCACATACAGAGCTGTCTCTGGGTCCCTCTGGTCTCCAATGACACAACTACATCCCAACCAGCAAGAGTCCTATCAGGTCCTGCAGGACCAGATAGCACCAGGGGTGTTCTGAGGGGTTCCTGATTTTTTCCCAGTGCTGGGGACTGAACCCAGGGCCTCAGGCTCACTAGACACACACTCTGCCAGTGAGCCCAGCCCTGCCAAGGGTTTTCCCAAAAGCCAGTGTACATCATACAGGAGTTGCCATACAATGGCTGGCAGGCTCCGTGACTAACATAGAGACCCTCTGCTGACAGGGGCCTGGAGGGCCCAAGCCCACTCCTGAGTCCACACCCACTCAGTCACAGGGCTGTGCATTGGGTAGAGCAGTGACAGCATGGCGCTGCATGGTGTAAGGCTTTGTAGTGGGACTGGTGCAGGCCCCAGCACCAGCAGCCCAGGGAGTTGCAGGCTCCAGCAGAGCCCACTGCACCCTGGCTACAAGGGGGGCCCTAGGAGAGGAGGCCCGTCTCCCAGCCCCAGGCCTTGATGATGTTCACCTGCTACTTCTTATAGGCCCACACAGCATCTTTGTTCTCTAGCACTTAAAGCTGGAGTGGAGTTACCTCCTCATTGGAAACCTGCCTTTATATTTCTGGAACCTAAGTGCCTTGCTCACCAGGTGTCTCTTCTGATACACTGACCCCAAGGGAGAACCTTGCCTGCCAGAGGGGCTGGAAAGAGACATCTTGGCAGCACCTGCTGGGCTGAATTGCCTTGTGACACGTGGGACAAAGAACAGACTGGGACTGGGAATGGGGGCATGAGTACTCTCTCTGCCTCTGACCAACTGGGGGATGATGTTTTCTCTTTCTTGGGCTCACCTGGATTAAAGTGGTCCCTTCCAGCTTCTAAAGCTATCTTGCCAATTCTATGTCTTTGTCCTGAGACCTGTGAACTTGTAACTCCACTTCAACCCACAGTCACAGTCTTCTGCACCCAAAACACAGGACACTGGTAGTAAAGAATGCTCTGTTTGATATAACTTCAAACCCAGTCGAATCTCACTGGAATATGGAGATTAGTTTAACTCATGACAGCATCTAGCAGCTTTTCTAAAATAAGAGGTACTGTATGTTCAGACCTCCCATCTATCAGTTTGATCTTAAAAATAAAAATATGAGCAGGTGCCCATAATATTTTCAGCAGCCAAAGAGTTCCAAAAACTTCTTTCCATACTCTGTGAGGAAGTCAGCATCCTCGACTGCTAAAAACACAAAGCAGAAATTTGTCAGGGTGTTTAAAGGAAGAAGTTTTGAGATTCAATAAATTATATAAATAATAAAAAATTTAAAATAAAATTATTTATAGAATAAAGAATATAATAATTGTTGATAATACACTGCAATAATATTAATATTAATTTAAATGAGAACTTGGAAATTATCTATAATTCAGGTTTGATCATTTGTACCTATGTACTATATCCCAAAATAGGGAACCTAGCTAACTCGGTGGCTCCAAATACTGTGACTTCTTACCAATCCTTATTGAAAACACATTAAAAATCTAAATTCATGGGCTGGGGGTGCGGCTCAATGGTAGAACACATGCCTAGCACCCAGGCACTGGGTTTGATCCTCAGCATTGAATAAAAAAAATAAACAAGTAAAATAAAGTTATATAAAAAAGATACCATTAATAATTTTTTTTAAAAAATCCAAATGGATAAGGAGCTCCCCTGACATGTTCCCATATTTGAACCTCAGATGGCAGCCTCTTCAATACCACTTGAAGAAATGTATGGCAACTCATAGCCCAGAAATATTAAATGACTTGACCAAGGTCACATATCTAACTAGTGTCAAAGCTGAAACTGGGTGGTGACCACTCCTCTCCACCACCTTTCCAGGAAGAGGCTCACTTCATCATGTATGTGGAGTGACCCAGAGTGAGTCCTATAGTTGGCTCTAAGTGGGAGATAGCAGAGAGGCTCCAAACAGTCCAGGGCTGGATTCTGAGGATGACATTCAGAAAGGTCACCTAGACAGAACTCACTGTGGTCATTCAGCCGCTCCACAGTATGACATGAATATAAGATGTTAGGTCCAAAGGGAGGAAGTGCTTCCAATGGCCAAGGGCATCACAGGGCCAGAAGAGTACTTTAAGAGACTCTACTGAGGGGGCTGGGCTGTTGATCAGTAGTAGAGCACTTGCCTAGCATGCATGAGGCACTGGGTTTGACCCTCAGCACCACATAAAAATAAACAAATAAAATAAAGAGACTCTACTGAGGGACCCTGAAGACAACAAGACCATGAACAACACTACAGGGAGCCATATCCTTGCCACCTTCAGCTCTAAACGAGACAGGTCTAAGGTCTGAGGCACACAGCCTCATGACACATGGCACAGCTTGGTCTTCCAAGATCTGACTCATAGACGTGCAGGAAGTTTAGCCTTGAATGACACTTTGAACACAGCCATGAAACAGTTCCACTGGTGGCAACTTTGCCTTATCTGCCCATTTTTCTTTCCAGAACCTTCTGGTGGGTGCACCAAACTAATTTTTTAAAAACAAAAAAGAAATCTGTTTTCCCATAATTTGTTTTCTCATTTGGAAGAACAAAAAAATAATCATGAAAATCTCTATAAAGTTTTACAGCCTAGCACAAATTTTAGTGATTGTATTTGCATCTCCAGGCTCTGCTCTTCTCATGTTCATTTGTACTTCATTCAGCAAATACATGTTGGGTCTGACTCAGTGCCCAACAGATGTTAGGAAGGCAGCAGTGAATACACAGGGCAAAACTTCTGTCCCATTTTACAGGTGAGATGACTGAGGCTCACAGAATCCTAGTGCTTTGTCCAAAGTCACATTCCTAACCAACAGTGGACCTACAACTAAACTCAGACCTTCTACATCCAAAGTCTATTTTCCCCACTACTTCCCAACCTGTTGGTATTTTTCATATACATTGTGAAATTGCAAAAAATAAGGACTTTTTTTTTGTTTTCTGGGACTTGGGATTTTATTATCTGAAGCCAGTCAACCATTCCAGCCACAAATTTCCAGCCACAAATGTGGCTCTGTTCTTGCTGAAGATGTGGACATTCCCCAGCAATGAAACCAGGCTGGTCTTGTAACCCAGAATCCCTGCAAATCCACTGAAGATCATTAGTCCCTGAAAGAAAAACACAAGCCCCTGCTCAGATAAATCTGCTACACCGTGAACCAATCTGAAAGACATTTATAATAACTGGTTTCCCTCAAAAGGCAGGTGTCCTTCTGAGTGGTTCATCTATGGGCCATTCTAGCTCTAGTGTGACAATATGTCACCTGAATCATATTGTCAGGGTCATACCTGGCTGAGAGCAAAACCAGTCAGTGAAGAGAATTTTAGAGAATATTTTGGAGCATAAGATGACCTTGGGGATGGAGATTCGGATCCAGAAGCTTGGGAGTTTTGGAAAGTCCAAAGTGTAGGGTGGAGAGAAGTAGTATGGGAAGAGTTCAAAATGAAAGGAGGGGAGGGAGCCATTTGCCTTGGGCTTTCAGCTCTGTATATCTGCAGGCAGGACTGATGTGGCTGCCAAGGCTGACCTAGGATGCCCAGATTTCCAATAACAACAAGGTAACCCCCGCAGCTGAGATTTGAAAGATCCAAATGACACAGTCTTAGCCAATCTAATTTAGCCTCTCAATGGTAGTGCATTGGGAGAAGACAATGAAACAAAGAAAGCTCAGAAAGAAAAAGAGGGAGGAGAGACACCCACCATGACCCAGGGTTCTTAAATTACCTTCTCTAACCCTTTTGTTTTACTGATCCTATATCTTTGATGGTAAGTATATAAGAACCTCTTGGTGCTATACTGGTCTGACAACTACATCTTTAAAAATAATAAGCCCAGATTTATGGTATTTGCAGAATTCTTTGGCATAAATACTCCCTCTGTGGCCCTTTTCAAGACAATAGTGGCATCACAGAACATGGAGTTAGGCAGAGAGACCCCTGATCAGCTCTCCTTACCTCGAGCACTCTCTAAGACTCTACATCTTACCCTGTCTCAAAATGGCAAGACACCTCTCCAAGTATTCTTTCTCTATCAGTTCTTCCTATCAAGAAGCTTTGACGACTACTAGCTTCCATTAAAATGGCTTTCAAAGGTCAGAACCAGTACACTGAAATCTATCAATATCACTGCATCAGTGATCAAGGTACAAGCTGACCCAAGGGAATATGAATATGATGGAATTTGCCTTCTCCACAAAGCTAATTAAATGACTTCCTGTTCCTCAATCATTCAAACTCTGAGGTTTTTTTTTTTTTTTTTTTTTTTTTATCTCTTTCCAACTCTCAAACTTGCAAGGTAATTGGTACATGAGAAGAAGAAGGAGAGTTCAGGCACAGTGTCACATGCCTGTTATCCCAGCAGCTCTGCTCAGGAGGCTGAGGCAGGAGGATGGCAAGTTCAAAGCCAACCTCAGCAATGGCCAGGCTCTAAGCAACTCAATGAGACCCTGTCTATAAATAAAAACAAAATAGGGCTAGGGATGTGGCTCAGTGGTCAAGCGCCCCTGAGATCAAACCCCAGTATCCTACCCACTAAAGATACTTTGACACTATCTCCCCAAAATGTCTAACATTTTCAGCACTGGCAGGAGTCAGCTAAGACCTCCTCAGTGTTAATACCCAAAAAACTGAGAGTAAGTAATTATGCTTCCTGCTAACAAAATGCACGATGTTGAGCATGCCCAATTACAGTGAAACATTGAAATGTTGAATAAGAAAAAAATAACCTATGACAGTTCTACAATCACGGTAGGAGACGCAGCCCATTTAACCAGGGAAGATAAAAATGAATGTCTTCCGGAAGGGCCTTAATCTTCTACAAGGTCTTTTCAATTAATTTAACCATGAAAATTTCCTCTTTGAATTACTTGAAATTTTCCATTTTAAATATCAGAAGGCTATTTCTCAACCCATTTCTGTAATTAGATTAAGCCCTGAACTTCATGCTAAGAAACAGAATTTGCTGGGAAACAGAATTCCTTTCTATTCGTTTCCTGACAACACAAAGCCCTGGATCCTAAGGAGAGTTAAAGCAAGTATCTGAGACTTCAACAAGAGAGTTGATTAAGTTCAACCCACTCCTGTTTCCTAAAGAATAATGTCCAAATATCTTAGCAGAACATTCCAGATGCTTCAAAATAGAACCTAAATGCCCTGTGTACCCCACAGACCAGCAGAGTCCTCACAAGATACCTCCAAGACATCACTGATAGCGGAGAAAACAAGTTACAGTCCATCAGCAGGGAGGGTGGTAGGAGCCCTAAATCTGGGACCAAGTTGTAGGTGGAAGGTGGGCCCATGGAACCAAGTGTTCAGAACTGAGAGATCAACCTAAGAAAAAACAGCTGGAATCAAAAAGAAGGAGAACCCAGAACACCACAGAGTGGTTGAAGCTGGCCTTTAGGGACCCTGTGAGGGTGGCTGGGCTTGTTTATGGAGGGTGGGAGGAGGAATAGATAGAAACCTGATCCCCAGCCTCATCTACAAGAGGAAACTCGCCCATCAACCTGTGTTCCCCCCTTCATGCCTCTGTGCCTCTGTACACGCAGTTCTTCTACCTAGAGTGCCATTACTGCTTTTTGTACCTAATAAACTCTCACTTCTCCCACAACGCTCCCCTCTCCTCTGCAAAGTTCTTCCCTGTACCACAACATCTCTGCCACCTCTTTCTTGTACACACACCTCACCCCTAGTACTGAACAAGCACAATATTTGGTATGCAGTAAGTTTTTGTTGAGTAAATGAAAAGTTAAAAATAGTTGGGCGGGGGTTGTGGCTCAGTGATAGAGTGCTTGCCTAGCATGTATGAGGCCCTGGATTTGATCCTCAGCACCACATAAAAATAAATAAATAAAATAAAGATTAAAAGAAAAGGAATAGTTTACACTAAATTCAATAGTTTCATATGGTGTTAGAAAGTTCTACTGATATTGGCAATAGTTTTAAAAATGAGGCCATCAGGTCAGAAGTGCTTGGCTTTCCCCCTGAGTCATCTAAGACAGAGAAAGACAGAAGGAAGGGGGAAAAAAGAGTCCTTTGATAAAAACAATCCTTGTCTCATATTCCTGAATCAAGAGGAGAATAAATATTTTCAGCATCTAAAGGAATGAAATTTAACAGCTGCAGATTCTTTGGTCGTGAATTCAAAGGTTTAATAACTGATATTCAAAAATCATAATGGTTTGTGGTCAGTGGAACACCTGAAAAAACACCTGAGAACCAATTGATGTAGGCAGTCTTCTAGGGCTTTTCATACTGAGGATCAGATGTACTTGACAGATTCAAGGTCCACCTGAAGATTCTGATATAAAAGGTTTGGGTCAAGGCATCTTGGCCCAAACCCCCCCCCCAAGATATTGTAATAGTGAATGTAGTTATTATAATTTTGAATGAAGGCATTGAGTGGTCATCTCTAAGCCACTGATTATGTCACCTGTGGTATACACAGCTGAACATTAAAGGAGATGGGGTTACTGTCTGCTTGGTAGGTCAGAGAGAGCCCTCATTAATAATAATTAAGGGATGGGGATTTAGCTCGGTGGATAGGGTGCTTGCCTCGTATGCTCAAGGCTCAGGGCTCTATCCCCAGCACCACACAAAAAAATTAATAATCATTAATTAATTAGTCATAATAGTTAAGCCTACCATGTACTTACCTGGATCATCTCATGTGATCCTCCTAACAAGCGTGTAAAGGTAGGGGCTGGTATTATTCCCACTGCACAGTTATAGGGACGGGAGCTTAGAGAGGCTAAGTAGCTTATACAGCTACTAGGTGACAGAAATGGGATTCCAAATCCTGACCAGTTATTCCAGAGGCTATGTTCTTAGCCACTGTGCAATGCTGTCTTTTTGCTAAAGTATTTGGGGAAAAAAGTCCTTCCCTAAAACACAACATCTTAATGAAAGCTGCTTCAATCTGTATTGCCTCTGGACCATATGGTCTCATTTTAACTTCCCTGTTGCAATGGCTCAAATTCACCAGTGCAGCATGAAGACAGACATAAACAACACATAAATAACAGGTGAGTGCTACAGCTTGGATTCTGAACATCCTGAAAGGCCCTTGTGTTGACAGCTTGGTTTTCCCCCCTGCAGTGCTACTGGGAGGTGGTGGACGTTTAGGAGGTGGGGCTTAGTAGAAGGAAGTTAGATCCTTGAGGGCGTGCCCTTGAAGAGGATATTGAGACCCTGGCCCCTCCCCATCACCCCTCCCAAACAAGCATTTCCTAGCTGCCATGAGGTGAGCTATGTCTTTGCCATGTGTTCTCCTGTTGATGTGCTACCATATCACACGCCCAAAAGCAATGGAGCCAACTGACCATGGACTGAAACCATTGAAACTAGGAGCCAAAATATATCTTTCCTCCTTATAAGTTGATTATCTCAGGTATTTTGTCACAATGATAAAAAGATGACCAACAGAGTGTGTCTGTTCCAATTAAATTTTATTTATAAAATGGGCAGCTGCTGCAGGATGTAATTTGCTGACTCCAGTTCTAATGGATCAAAAGTTTAATTTATACCATGCTTGTAATTCCAGCAGCTCAGGAGGCTGAGGCAAGAGGATTACGAGTTCAAAGCCAAACTCAGCAAAAAAGCGAGACATTAGGGCTGGGGTTGTGGCTCAGCCGTAGAGCACTCACCTACCATGTGCGAGGCCCTGGGTTCAATCCTCAGCACCACATAAAAATAAATAAATAAAGATATTGTGTCCAACTTACAACTAAAAAAAAAATATTAAAAAAAAAGAAGCCAGGTGCTAAACAACTCAGACCCTGTCTCTAAATAAAATACAAAATTGGAAATAGGGCTGTGGATGTGGCTCAGTGATTGAATGCCCCTGAGTTAAAAAAAAAAGTTTGACTTACAAAATACATATACAACTAGCAAAGATAAAATGTGACCAGTGTGGGTGTTTTGGAAAAGTTTCCTCTCTGGCACAAAACACGGTAAACTATCTAATCAACACACTTACCTAAATATGGATTCTGATTAAGTCAGTAACTGGGTGGCAGAGAGAGGGTTGATGAAGAGAATTCAAGACACTTCTACTCAACAAAGGTTCATGGAACAAAGGACTATGCAAGCATCACAAGAGGATCTTAAGATGAATAAAAGATAACACCCCCACCCTCAAGGCCCAGCAGACTAGTGGAAAAGAGGAAACTATATGGAGAAAATACTGAGCTATAAAGAGTATACTTATTTGCAATAAGTATCACAAAGGACACATGATAACATCAATGTTTAAAGAAAAAATAACATCAGTAAAAACAAGGGACCTCCATGGGTAAGAAAATATTGTGTAAAAATAAGTACAAGTTGTCTCCTTGCCTGGATACCAGGGAATTTTGGTAAAAGTGAGTCTTTATGTCTAAAGTCCATTCTCTACCCCTCCTCTTCATCCTTCCAAATCCAGACCAGTGCTCTGCAAAAGCTACAAGCAAAGTGTGAGAAGGAGAATCCTAAAGGACAGCCCAACTCACTTTCTTGCTTTTCTAAGCTGTCTTTGCCTGCACAGTTGTCTGAGCGGTCATCAGCTGGAGAAAAAATCTGGGAAAAATTGAACTCATCCTCTTCCGTCCACCAGCCTTGACTCTGAGCGTAAGTCCTGAGTTCAGAGTTCTCCACAACCATCTTTGTAGTGAGGGAAAGCTGATTGCAGATGCACTTTACTCCCTTTGCAGAGTACAAAGCAAGTACACTTAGGAAAACTTAATCAGGAAATGGAAATTCATGGGAAATCCTTCCTTGGAACACAGACTTTATAGGAAGGAAGGAATTCAAATTTTGAAGCAAGAAACACAATCTTGGTCCCCTTTCTAGTTCCACCAATATTGACTGGCATCATCACATTTTAAATGTGTAATAACTTTATTGCTCTTAAATTCACAATCAAAATGAAATACACAGGCCCTTCATTCTAAATAACCCCAAATGTGCACTACCTACAAGAGAAATGAAACGTCCTTTGGAAGAGGTAGTGCTGACAAGATTTAGAAATTCCTCCACAGAAATGCTCTATAGCAACCACAGGTCCCTCCTCCCCAGTCTGACTCTTTTTCACCTAGAAGCCCACTTTATACCACCCTGACTCACCCAAATACACACACACACACACACACACACACACACACACACACACACACACAAAATCTATAATGCAAATCAGATACTTCTTTGTTCAACATTTTTTCAACATTTAGAAAAATACGTGGCAATGATAATGAATCATTTCAGAACAAGGAATGGCCAGACACAGTGGCACATGCCTTTAATCCCAGCAGATCAGGAGGCTGAGGCAGGAAGATCTCAGGTTCAAAGCCAGCCTCAGCAATTGAGCGAGACTATAAGCAATCTAGTGAGACCTGCCTCAAAATTTTAAAAAAATCAATAAAGGACTGGGGTCAATCCCTGGTACAAAAAAAAGTGGGGAGAATGTACTTATAAATATATGTGTGTCTAGATGTATTTGTGAAAAATATATGGAAATATTTTCCTTATAAATATATGTATAGCTAAATGAACTCAGAAAGGACTGCCTTCTGAGTACACTCTCCCTTAATGAATGAGGATTAGGTGAGAAATCCTCTCAGCTGACAGACTTACTCTGTTTCTTCAATTTCTTTCTTTCTTTTTTTTTCAGTTGAATATGGACACATTACTTTTATTTATTTATTTATATGTGGTGCTGAGAATTGAGCCCAGTGCCTCTACGTGCTAGGCAAGTGCTCTGCCACTGAGCTATAACTCCAGCCCTGTTTCCTCCATTTCTGTATTTGCAGGCTGAGCTTCAAACACATGGAGAGCAACTTGGCCTTTAAGCTTGAGATGGTGTTCACAGTGCAAACATCAAGCTATCAGGGATAGTGCACAAGGCCCATTCACAATTGTTGTTCCCAAGGAACATGTTAAGCTTCCAAATCCTTGAACAATAAAGTGGGAGAAAGCAAGTCAGCCTAAACTATAAGCTGCTATAGAGCCATTACTTCCTAAAACCCAGTCCCTAGAGGCAGGCTCTGTGCTGGGCTAAGTGCACCCAGGATGTTTTGCTTCACTGATTTACACTTCCAAAATAAGCACTCCTGGATGATGGGCATTGGTCTTTTTCCATTCATTTTTTTCAGAGCGTACCACAGGAGTCAAATTATAAACAATTTAAAAATTTTTTAAAATTGTTTTAGCCTAAACTGGTGATTTTGATATCATTTATACTTTTTTTTTTTAAGTTCTCATAAACAGCTCCATAGATGTTACTTTCCTAGAGGGCTGATTTATGGTCGACATTTGCTTTTAGGAATCACCATTTGGAGTACTGAGAGCATTAACCCTACTACCATCAATCACACTACTGCTCGGATCACAGGACAAGAAATCGATAAGCTCAAGAAATGATTGTGTGTTTTTTTTTTTTTAATTTGAATGTTTAGTGAAAGACAACATTCATTTTGTGGAGATGGATTTTTTAAGCTATATTTTGAAGGGGCTCGGCTTTTGAAATGAAGTTATAGATCAAAACGTCTTTGATTCTACTTAAAAGCAATATGAAGGCTTTGAAGCATGGCCCACTAGCCTTTTCAATGGAACCATTCAACAGGAAGACTTCAGGGGCTGGGTTGTGGCTCAGCGGTACAGCGCTCGCCTAGCATGTGCAAGGCCCTGGGTTTGAACCTTGACACCACATAAAAATAAATAAATATAAAGGTATTGTGTCTATCTACAACACTTCCTCTTAGGAAAGGAGTTCGAGGGCTGGGGTTGTGGCTCAGTGGTAGGGTGCTTGCTTAGTGTGTGTGAGGCACTGGGTTCAATCCCCAACACCACATACAAAAAAATACTAAATAAACAAAATAAAGGTATTGTGTGCATCTATAACTAAAAACATTAAAGAAAGGAGCATGAGGTTTCTGCACTGTGGGAGAGATGGAGATCTGATGGGCCACACAGGTTGCCCTTGTCCTATAAATACCGAAAGAGTTGGGCAAAATGGGTACAGGCCCTGCTGGTTCCATGCTGGGGTGGAGAAATTCCTGTGGTTGTTGAGGGACCCTCTAGCCCATTCAATAGTCTTATGGGAATGAGAAAACACCACTCTGTTAGCCAGGCAGGCACTGCCTTCACACAGTTTGACCAGGAAACCACTATCCAGATTTCTCTGCCTCCATAGGCAACTAACTGTGTATGGGGTTCAATGTGCCCAACATCCAGAGAAGCCCTGATCACTGGACTTTGTGCACAGAAAACAAGTATGACTTCCAATTACTGAACCAGATCTGCTTCTAACTCAGGTCAGATCTGGCGCCAGTCAGATCTGTATGGCAAACAGGTTTCATCCCAACATCATTTCTGATTCATTGGTAAATTAGGTTGAAAAAATACATAGGCCAACTATAGGCTCAATTAGAAGTATGCAGGAATCTACTGGCCATGTCTTTGTGGATACAGGAGGGAAGAGTGGCAGTGCATGTGCTATGCATTTATCATTCTGTCCTAAAGAATGTAAGAATATGTCACTGGCCAATCCTTAGAACTCTTGGGAGCCTTTTAACCCATTCTGGGATCCAATCCCATCTAGAATATGAAAGTGCTGAGGTACTGATTCAAGGTCACCACTCCCACCTCTAATGTTTGCTTCCCTGTGCTGTCTTAGGAGCCAGGGCCATAGAGCAGCAATTTTATGAGCACTAAATTCTTCCATGAGGATCACCAAGTTCTATGCCCTTCTAGGAACATTGCCTCACAGAGAAATGGCCTGATTGGTCTAGAGTAGCACTGAATAATCCTCACACAGACCCAAACTCCTTCTTTTAGAGGACCATTCCAACCACAAACAGCTACAAGTGCACGGTAGCTGCTTCAAACTCAGGACAGTTTCCATTGAAGGAATTTCTCAATGACCACCTTGGTCAACAGAGTAACGGTTTGAGTCATGCAGCAGCCTGTAGTCAGAATTGGGTCCTGCCTGGAAAGTAAACAGAAAATAGGAAATGTTAGGAATATGCTTCCCAAGGGCCAGCATCCCTTCACTCCAGATTCTGAAAACCCTAGGCGCATCTCCAGAAACAGATGCCCAGAAGTGAACGGTGTGTTTAGGTGTGAAGAGCCAGCACAGACAGGGGCTGCACGGTATCATGATTTCTCTGGATCTGGTGCTGTGGGTCCAGCCAACATCCATCTCAGTCTTTCACATGCTCAAAACCACTCACCTGTGATTTTCTAAGCAGCCCAGTACTTCCCTACGGTCTCAAGCACCCAGGCCTCGTCTTGATCCACAAGCAGATATGCACTTTGGAATCTATGACAGGAGTTTGCATCTTCGTAATAATTCCCACCCTGTCCATGTTCTTCCAACAAGGACACGATGACATCTAAGGCTTCTTTATCTGTTGTCCCTCTTTCTATACCAAGCCTGAAGTCAGGAAACAAGAAGTGTTCCTCAGTCATTTCAACCCACATGATTATTGTCATAGCAACAAAAGACCAAGACAAGGCCCAGGCCTGAAGCACGCCAATGCATGTATGATGTTCAATTTGCAGACCAACATGCAAACCAATCAACGATACTTTCAACTCAAAATATCTCTATCACACATTCAGTTACAAATGCAAAAATCATCCCCCTTCTGCACAGACAGAATAAGGAACCAGCAGCTTTTTCCCCTGGAAAGGAAGGTCGGCCCCCTCTTTCTCTGTGCTGACTCCGTCTCCCATGAATCTGTCTGGTTCAGCTCTAGCCCTCAGCAAGCCCTGTGCTTCCTCCTGACTCCTACCTAGACAAAAGGAAATCTCTGCCCAGCCCAGCTTTGCTCGCCATCATTCTATACAGGTGTTTTGGTTATTGCTACGTATTGTGTCCCTTCAAAATTCATATGATGAAACCCTATCACCCAATATAATGATACTAGGCAAGGGGGCCTTTGGGAAATGACTAACAATGGAGGAACCTTATGATGGGATTAGTGTTTGTATGAAGGAGGCCTCAAGAGCTGCCTTGCCCCATCTACCATGTGAGGACACAGCAAGAAGGCACCACCTGTGAGTCAGATATGCGTTCACACCAGACACCAAACTTTGGCACCTTGACCTTGGACTTCCCAGCTCCCAAACTATAAGCAATAAGTTTCTGTTGTTTATCAGCATCCTATTTATAGTTATCTCAGTCTGGATGGTCTAAGACAATTAGTAATAACAGTATTTGATTACCAATCATTCTCCTCTGTGTACATAATTTGCTCAGAGATCTCATTAGAAATGTTTTTCTAGGAGGACATGCTCCATACTTTTTCTATGTATTTCCCTTCTACCTATTAGCCTACAGCAATTAGTGTGGCTTACAGCTTCAGTTATCAAAAGAACACACCTTCCTTCTGAAGTGAGACATCCATCCTGGCCCTTCCAATTAATAAACCTTTTAAAGAGAGCACAGATACTGCCCTCTGTGTGACCATAGGCAGTTTACATAATACATTTGAACTTCAGTTTTATGACATCCATGAAATTAGTTCCTCTATCATTGGGTTACAATGGATATGAGTTTCATGAGATAATGAACATGAAAATAGATGGCCTGGAGCTGGGGATATGGCTCAGTGGTAGAGCATTTTCCTGGAGTGCATGAGGCCCTGGGGTCCAATCCCCAACACTGCAAAAGAAAAAAAAAGAATGGCATAGTGCCTAGAACCAAATAAATGATGAGTAGATTTCAGGGGGCAGAACACTGTGGCAGAGAAATCTGCAATTCAGAAATAAAGAACTAACTTCTCACTCTGGTTTAACTACTCACAGGCAGTATGATCTTAAGTAATGTCTTCTTTTGAAACCTCTATTTTCTTATTGGTAAAGTAAAAACATTTCTATCTCCCTCCTCAGGCTGGTATGAAAGAAGATGGTACATCATATGTATTCAGTTCATTTATTCATCTGATCATTCAAATTGTAAGTCTATTGGCAAAAAATTTTAGAGCAAAGATATTGAGATGGTGGTACAAGCCTGTTCTTGGTGAATTTTCAACACAAGAAACAGTAGCTATTAAAATTCACCCAATTCAGTGCTTTCTAAAGGAGCATTCCACTGTGCTGTCATGGAGAAGAAAAGGTAATGTAGCCACAAGCTATGGACTTATTCTGTAACAGGCTTATTTTCATAGTCGATTTATTACATACCGATTCATTTCAAATTTCTCATTCTAAGCTCATTTAAGAAGGCTTGGTTACAAAGCTCTGATCTACAAAGCTGAACCCTAATGCCTTAAGAGAGTGATACAAAATTTTAAAAATAATCCTGATCCTTTTGTGGTTCACAAGCATGGGGATTGGGTTTGCCCACTGTTGTCTGGGAGACACCTCCCTCAAACCTTGTTACCACATTGGCACATTACCCACCTGACATGAAAAGAAAAAAAAAAGAGCAAGCTTATTGCAAGATAGATAGAATTAAGTAGACTTTTCCCTGCTCGAGGTTGTCTTCTCTAAAAAGGAGCAGCAAGAGTGAGAGCTCATCTTATCTTGAGGATTTGGAGCAAACCAGTGTGCTGTGAGACCTGAATCCAGAACTGCACCTGGAAGGCCTCCTTCCTCCTTCCTAGGGTCCCTGGTGGGCCCTGGTCACAATGCCTCCTATACACACTCAAGCAGATTCTGCTCCCAGAGCCTTTGCAGGGCCCCAAATGACCTATGCAAATCTATGTAGGGACAGGTGAACATGTAGCCATGCTCAGTAGCCCCATCTTTGGAGGCTGGGATCTCTCTAATGTTTTCTGGATATTCAGCCTGTTTACCTTCCACTGAAACCCACAATGTGTGCACTTGTCTCCGCCCTGACTTGCATGCCCTACATGCACAGCAGGACCTCAGCACCCTGCTACAGACATAATTGTGGTTTCACTCTCCTCCTCCTCAGACCAGGACCATGGGTGGCTCTGTGAACCCACATGACCATCTCCAGCTGGTCTCCCAACCACAGAATGAAGACTGGACCAAAAGCTCCTCAGTGCAAGGCCACAAAGAACATCAGGGTTCTGTACTCTCCTCTGAGACTGAGTGTGAAGGAAATGCCACTGATACCAGGCCTGTGGTAATCCTGGGACACACCCAGTATCCAGAGGCCTATTTTAATGCTGCTTTCAACTGCCTTGCCTCCTAGATGGAGTAGATTCATGCGGTTCCAAATAAGAACAGCACTTTTCTGGCCCCCATGCCTCACTTCCCTCCCACCACCACACGTTAACCTGAGTAAGATCAAGATAGGGAAAGGGATAAAATTAAATGAGCTAAAGTTATAGTCTCATTCTGAGATCTACTTTCAGTGTAACTCAGATCCTTCCAAACTGTATGCTTTGTCTAGGTTGTTCTGGGCCTGAGAGTTAACTGCTCCTAAATGCAATTCCTAGTTTTATGGGAAAATATCTATTTGGTGTTCACAGGCTTGTCACAGGTATGTCAAGCTAGCCCCACCCAATCCTGAAAGATTTATACATCTCACAAGGAAGAAAAGAATCACCTGCACTTTATTTACTTAAAGCCCCTGTAAGAACTCTGCATATCTTTTCAATATCTGTGGCTCTAGAGATAAGAGGGACCTTGTCCCTTTGTATGCCAAATAAGGTAAAACTAAGTTATAACTAGATTTACTGTGGGATATGTAATTGCTGTACCTGGGAAACAAATGAAAACAGTCGACACCCCTCCCCTTAGCCTGGTGTTCTTAGAGGACTCTGCCAATTACCTTCCTTCTTCCCATTATCAACAAGTTTGTAAGTCCCCTTGGGGTAACAGCTGTTATGGCTTAGATATGAGGTGTCCCCCCAAAAGCTAATGTGAGACAATGCAAGAAAGTTCAGAGGTGAAATGATTGGGTTACATGAGCCTTCAGTGCATCTATGCTCTGATATGGATTAACTGGGTGGTAACTATAGGCCAAAAGGGTGTGGCTGGAGAAGGTGGGTCACCAGGGGTGTGCCTTTGGGGTTTATATTCTGTCCCTGGAAAATGGAGCTTTTCTCTGCTTCTGGTACCCAGGTCCTGAGCTGCTTCCCCCATCACACCTTTCTCCATGATGCTCTGCTTCACCTGGGCCCAGGGCAATGGAGTTGGCCGCTTATGGACTAAGACCTCTGAAACCATGAGCCAAATAAACTTTTATGTCTCTAATTATTCTTGTCCGATCTTTTGGTGACAGCAGCTAAAAATCTGACTAAAACAATGGCCTTCTGGAAACTAAAAAATTCCCAGCCTTCAATCAGAGGCCTGGATGTAGGAAGGTAAGGCTGTGAACTGATCGTACACTTCCCCCCGCCCCCAAATTTTGTATGTTGAACAACCCTCAATGTGATGGTACTTAGAGGTGCCTTTGGAAGGTGATTAGGTCATGAGGATGGAGCCTTTGTAATGAGATTAGGGTCTTTATGAAAGAGACACCAGATCTTGTCCTCTTTTTGCAGTCTGTCACTAAAGGGCACAAAGAACAGGCAGTATCTGCAAGCCAGAAAGTGGGTGCTCACCAGACACTGGATCTGCTGGCACCCCGATCTTGAACTTCCCAACCTCCAGAAGAGAAATAAACATCTGTTGTTTAAACTCTCCAGTCTATGGCACCTTTATCATAGCAGCCCAAATCAACTAAGAAAGGTCACAAGTGGATGTTAAGTGCTGCATTGGTTTGGGCATTTAAAACTGATGGAAACACATAGTTTTGGACTGCACTTCTGCACTAAGCTCCAAATACCAGACCAGACCAGACCAGACCAAAAGGGAATAGCACAGGCCAAATGTCCCACAATCAAACTAAAAGCTTTGCTAGGTGCAGTGGCACATGTCTATAATCCCAGCAGTCCCAGAGGCTGAGGCAAGAGATTCACAAATTCAAAGCCAGCCTCGGTAATTTAGTATGGCCCTAAACAACTTAGCATGAACCTGTCTCTAAATAAAATTCAAAAAGGGCTGGGGAGGGGCTGGGGTTGTGGCTCAGCAGTAGAGTGCTCACCTGACATGTGCAAGGCCCTGGGTTTGATTCTCAGCACCACATAAAAACAAATACACAAAATAAAGGTATTGTGTACAACTAAAAAAAATTTTTTTAAAAAAGAAAAAGGGCTGGGGAGGGGCTGGGGTTGTGGCTCAGCGGTGGAGCCCTTGACTCCCATGTGTGCGGCACTGGGTTCAATCCTCAGCACCACATAAACATAAATAAATAAAATAAAGGTATTGTGTCATCCACAACTAAAATACTTTAAAAAAGAGTTTAAAAAAATAAATTAAAAAAGGGCTGGGGATATGGCTCGGAGTTAAGCGCCCCTGAGTTCAATCCCTGGTACCAAGTGGTAGGAGGAACTGAAGCTTTAAGGGAGCAGAAATAACTCCAATGTTTTATTAAAACAATAGATTCCAGTCTGCCTGAGTCAGCATAACAAAGAAGTCCCTTCTGTTTCACACTTCCAAAAAAGTAACCTAAAATAACCTAATGTTAACCTATTTATTTTCCCCCTGCTCTTCTGTTTCCTTGTTTCCATTTTATAAAACCACTGTTCTGTTATTGCCTCAGGGGAACACTATTTTGTAGAATGAAGGCTACCCTGATTCATGCATCACAAATAAATGCCATCTTGACCTCAAACTAAATTTGCCATCATTTTGACTTTTGACAGAAGGCAGGGTGTGTGATCTTTGGGCTCAGTTCCACCTCTCAGTATCCGGAGCTTCCTGTCTCATTAGAGTAGGATTGTGATTTAATGCAGAGATTAGTGGTTCACCTGAGGTTAGCAGATCCTGGTATTTCTGGCCCAGCCACCATCTAGCCTTGGTGCTGTGGGCAAGTCCTTAAACTACAGCTTCCTCATCTACTAAATGTAAGTAAACAAACAGACCAATGTCATGGCTGGTTGTGAGAGCTGAATGAAATACATGCACATATGTCTTCCTAGAGTGATCAGTGAGCTAGAACTAATGGCAGTTCTTTCCTCATACAGAGATCAGCCTCCCTTCAAATCACCTGTGAGTTTCAACATGTGTGAACCACGTAAAGATAAACTACAGGGCTTTCCAAATTTTCACACTGGCTTCTTTCCAGTGAGTTTTGTATTGATGTTCTTGCCATGCTGAGGGGCTAACAGGATGTGTCCAGATTTATAAAATGTTCTGAAATACTGACAGTGACTGGGTCTTTGTGCCAACATTAAACACAGATAGGAGAAGCAAAAGTCAATCTGCAGATAAAGAAAAGAATAAAGCAGTTATACAAAGAAGAGACTTGGAACAATGAAGGCATGGGGTGACCTGTCCTAGCCAGCCATACCAGTGTTATCAAGGAAAATGCTAAATAAACTCTCTATTTTCACTTGCTCTTAATTGACTTACTAAAAAAACAGTAATTTTGGAGGACACACAGCTAGGCAATAACATTATTAATCCTCCACTGGCTTTGCTGTAGATGATACCTGTGGGTTATGACAATAGCTCTCTAGGGTCCTTCAGGGACCTGAGGCCCACTGTTGCTGAAAGCACTGACTCTTCACTTGGGCCTACAGATGTCAGATGGGCAATGGGATGGGATAAAAAGGCTGGCATCTTTATCTTCATACTGTGTCTCTCTCCTTTGTTGCCTCAACATCTGAGCCTGATTATACTCAACCCTGCTGAGAACACTGGAGAAATGTTTTCTGCAAAGTATAATATAGGGTTGACTTTACCAGACTTGCCTTTTGGCTCTCAGTCTCCCCACTTCAAGGCTAAAGTCACCTACCAGCTTCCAGCACCAGAAGTACCAGATCATGAAAGGAATGAAAAGAGGTGACACCAGAGTTCCTGGTAGATCTCTGCCTATTCCCAGAAAACACAGGACTATTTCTCCCCTTCCTTAGCCTCTCTCTCTCCTCATGATTCCTCTCCTGTGTCTGTAACCCCTTGACTCTGGAGTTGAGAAGCTGATTTGTGAGCAAAACCCTTTCTCTTCCATTCTTTGGTCAATGAATAAAGCCTTTCTTTCTCCCCAGTACTAAACTCACAGACATGATTCTTCAATGGGTCCAGTCTCCAAAGCTGAGTCTAGTAACATCAGCTCAGAGAGCAGAGGATTAAATTTCAGGGATTTTGGACCAATTGTTAAGCAACTGATAGCCATGAAATCTGTCCTGGTGAGAGTAGAAAAGTCCACAAATCAGAGCTGCCCCTCCTCCAGTTGATTATTAAACATTTCCCAGCATACAGCAGACTAATGGATCCTAAAAGGTTTGTAGTCCTCATAGGTGCTGAAGCCTACATGCATTATCATGACAGCCAGACCCTGGATTGTAAGAGACACCTTGACATTTAGTTAATAAATTCCCCCCTTTTTGTTAGCTCCTGTCAGCTACTTGACACTTAGAACCAGCCTCATGAAATGCAGAAATGTCTGTGTCTATGTGCCTTTTCTGGGGGTTGAAGATAGGAATGAGGGGAATTGGTTGACAGAGTCCCACAGAGATCTGTGGATAGTAAAAATAAAAAAAAACTAAACAAATACATAAAAAACAAAGCTTGGCTTTTAGCATCAGCATCAGTTGAAGTATTGATGCTCTTGCCCTAATGCTTGCATTCACACAAGCCTTTAAGAAACACGTATGAATTGTACCTTTATTTTAAATCCAGTGCCTGTTAGAATGCTACTGTCATTCATTTATGTCTCTTTGAACTGAGGTTGGATTTGACATATTTGACATATGGATGGAAAACACAAAGGACCAGGATACTTATGAAAACTGCTGTACTTTTTTTAAATATTCCATTAAAGTCTAGCAGATACTTGGAGTATAAAATATAAACAGCCTCTTTTTACAGGAGCTGACCAGGAAAGTACTGGCATCCAAGCACAGAGGACAAGCAAGAGAGCACACAGCAATACCTAGAGTGATACTGAGTCTGACATTGAAAGGATGGAACCAACCCATGGCAAGTTCCCCCTGCAGCAGGGCTATTCTGTCTTTGTCACCCCTCAGAACCTTCTGGAGGGATTGTTCAAACAGATTGCTGGCCCCACCCCCAGATTCAGCAGAGGCCTGGTGGGGACTGATAATATCTAACAGGTTCCCAGGCCATGTTTGCTCACTATTCACACTTTGAGAAACAGTGTTCTAGAATCTGATCACTCAAACTATAATTTGTGAATCCTCATCATTAATATCTCCCAGAGCTTCCTACAAATGCACATAAGAGGGAGTTTGGTTGCTCTGAAATGGTCCCTTGGAATTTCACTAGACTTGGCTGAACTGATCCTACCCAGTTTAAAGCTGAGACCAAACCCTGAACTCAAAGATCCATGCAAGGTGCAGATAACAGAGGCCCCACTCTGAAGAGCCTGCCTGTCATAGGGTCCTCCTCACTCCCTTTTTATTGCAGAAGCTACACAGAGCTAGCCAGGATAAGAGTTAAAACTAAATAAGATAAGTTCAGCCCTTACCCTGTCATCTATTCCTGACATATGTTATTATTCCAGACCTTGCTAGCTATCACAACACCAATTATGTGCCAAATTTATTTTTGCTGTCTATATCCCTGAGTCTTGCAGATAGATCCAAGTCAAAAACTCCTCCTCAACGAATCTCAAATGTGTCCAGTCTGTGACAATATCTAAATATAGAGCAGAGCTTGCTGACCATCCTCACTTTGTGAACCAGTGCTCTAGAACTTATTTCAGTGCTTATATTCTGGAATTCTGTGCCACACATGTGATGTCCAATCTCCTTAAGTCACCTCTCTCCTACTGTCATCTCTTTATTGTTCATACAATTTGCATTGCTCAACTTTCTGTCTCCTCCCTGCAACCACATTAAAATCTTTCTGAAGCTTTGAGCTTCTTTATGCACTCAGGGTCAAACACAAAGTAGATATTCAGTAAACCCCTGTTGCTTATGGGTTGATAATCTTGAAAAGATCAATCTGAAGCATGCAAGGAAAAAAACATTCTCAAAATAATGGCATTTGGGCTGGGGATGTGGCTCAAGTGGTAGTGCACTCGCCTGGCATGCGTGTGGCCCAGGTTCGATCCTCAGCACCACATACAAAGATGTTGTGTCTGCCGGTAACTAAAAAATAAAATATTAAAATTCTCTCTCTCTCTCTCTCTCTCTCTCAAAAAAAAAAATCATAATAATGGCATTTGTTGGTGAATGGATGGAAATGGAGAAAACCATGCTAAGTGAAATAAGCCAGACTCAGAAAATCAAAGGTTGAATGTTTTCTCTCATCTGTGGAAGACAGAGCAAAACAAAGGAAAGAAGGCAGTTTAGTCACTCATTCAAAATTCTGTTGGTGATCACCCATTACTTGCCAGGCCCACAGGTCCTAGGGGTTGTAAATGGGGTAGAGGGCCAAATAGACAAAGATCCCTGTCCCATCAAGCTTCCACATCCAGTTACTTCTGGTACATGCTGGCTAGGAGAGGAGGAAAAGAAAGAAGAAACAACTGAGAGGTAGAGGGTGAAGGATGGTGGTCATCGCTCTGGTGGTTTTTTAAAAATTTTATGTGTTTTAGGTATCATTTCTTTGACATAGTTATATATTTCAAATACAATAAAATTTACCCATTTTAAACTATGAGACTCAGTGGTTTTAGTCTATTCATAAAGTTGTACAACTATCATCATGATTCAAGTATAGAACATTTTCAAACGTCCCCAATAGAAACCTCACACCCATTAGGACTCACTCACCATTCCTCACCCTGACCCGAACCTAGGCAACCACTAATCCACCTTCTGCCTCTCTGGATTTTCCTCTTCTGTATTATTTCATACAAATGGAATTGTACAGTATATGACATTGTGCCTGCCTTCTTTCACTCGGTATAATGTTTTCAACATCATCGTGTAGCAAATGATGGTACTTGATTCTTTTTTATTACTGAAAAATATTCCATGTCAGCCTATTCTCTTTTTTCCCCCCATCATCTGAAAGTTTCCATCAAAAGGCACACATCATCTTTGGGAGGATTGTGTTACCAAATATGAGGTTCAGGAGGAAATAAATCTCATCCCCATTCCAGACTGTTCTGTCTGGGTAGTTGTTTCAAAGAACCACCATGCAGTACCTGACCAGATCCATCCCCAGTAAGGCTTCCGTCTCAGTAGCCGGTTCTCTGACATTGACGGCTTCCTCAGCTATGCACACACCGTGCTCATTGGCTCCCATTTCTGCCCCCCAAAGCCAGGCGGGTCTGCTTATCACTATGGCATGTGTCCTCGGAACTTGGTCAATTGAAATGTAAGTGCAGACAAGAAAAAATGAAGACAAGAAAGAAAGCACCGTCACCTGTCGGGTACCTCTTGGTTTCCACCCAGGCTCTCACAATGGACCATCACATCAGTCACAGAGCCAAAAAACAAAAGGCCTTGTGAACGTTCAGCTTTAAAAGACACCTGGAGTCGCAATGCAGCTCAAAGCTTTCCATGGTGAGTTCAGTCTGTTTGGTTCAAGCCAATCTGTTCATAGTGCTTCCACATCTGGGATCATCTTGCACCAGGTATTCAGTCAACCTCTGCCCCGAACACTCTGTATCTGGCCATCTCCAGAGCCACAGATGACCATGGTCATTTCAAATGAACATAGCTATTAATTTCCAATTGCAAAAATCCTGATGGATCAGGGTTTCTGAACTTTTCTGAAGGTATGGAGCTCTTTCTTCAAAAGAAATCTCACCCAGAAGCCTGACACAGAACACAGCTAAAAGGGAAGATGCTTTGTCTGAAGAAAGAAGGTTCCCTGAGACCCCAACAATAATTCCTAGAGTTTCCCAGAACACAGTTTGACAACCTATTTGATTTCAGTAATGGCAGAAAAGGAAGAAATGGTTATGATATTGGCATGGAACCATGGCATTCCAACATGCACCTCCTTACACATTGCTTTCCAGTCTGGGCCACTGGATTCTCACACTAAGGCAGTGAGAATTCTCTAAGGCAGTGAGGCAGGCACAGGAGGAAACAGATCCATGGAGATGTGTTTCTAGCTGCTGTCAGCAACACAGTACAAGCCACTTAGACTTGCATGTCTTAACCTTCTCTGGGCTGCCTGGTCTTTACCTCAGGGAGCTAACTTAGCTCACACTATTTCTTCCAAAAGTATTTTTAACTGTAAAACATTTCCTTTATAAAAACTCTTACACAGAAGCGGAAACACAATAAAACTGATCGAAGTGAGCTGGGGCAAAAAGATGAGCAGTGTGGGACCAGGACAGGTGGGGACATACTCATATCCTTGCTTTCTTTTTTCCCTTAAGCTCCCTACCCTGTGTCCCATTAGGGGACTGGGCTGGGCACAAAGCTCTCCAAGGCTCCTATGACACACTCTCTGTGTGGTGGATGCAGTGTGGGCCACTAAATTGCAAAGAGCTCTTGAGCTCCCAGGGAATCATTTTATGAGCCACAGTGTCATTTACATTTTAAATCAGCAGCTGAAAGCCCTGGGTTACTGAAGCCTAGGCTTTTTTTTTTTCAAGACAGTTCTATTGACTGAATACAACCCAGAAATCTATTCTGCATTGATTTCCTGTAATCTCTGATCCTCAAGCAAAAGCTGAAATGTATGTAGCACACACAGTGGTTTGGTTGGGTGATATCTGTGTCTGCACAATCCACGTCACGGGTTGCACTGCAGTGTGGGGGGGTATTATTTCACTTGATACATATTTGTAAACTGCAAGCTAATTAAGTCCAGGGGTTGCCAAGAAACCCTTGAGATTTTGATGGCAAATAAACAATAAAACATACTCTTGAACTGTTTTTCTCTATTCCATTCCCAAAATTTATTTATTTTAATAAATAATTCACCTAGAGCAAAAGGCCAGCCAAAATAGGAATCACAACTATGTTCCCTGTGCTTTTCTAAGTTGAACTGAAGGTTCTACCTTAAAATTGCATTCCTCCGTGTTAAAAAACAAGAAGCCTTTCAGGCATTGTGATGGTTTTGATGTTGAGGGAACCCCAAAGGCCCAGGTGTTCAAGGCTTGATCCTCAGGGTGGTGCTACTGGGAGGTGATGGGACCTTTAAGAGGTGGGGCTAATGGGTGATCTTTAGGTCACTGGCCCTTGAAGAGGATTGTGGGACCTCCCAGCTTCTTACTCTTTCTCTTCTGCTCCCTGGCTCTTGAAGTTAAGTCATTTTCCTCTGCCATGACGAGCTGCCTCATCCCAGTCCCAAAGCAACAGGGCAAACCAATCCTGGGCTGGAGCCTCCAAAACCGTGAGCTCAAATAACCCTTTTCTCTGTATAAGTTAAGTGTTTCAAGTATCTGTTACTGAAATGAAAAGCTGACAAAGACAGGCATTGGCAAAAATTTTCCAAAAGCCCAGTCCCCACTGAACACAAGTGACAGATTTTGTCTTGAAAAGAAAGAATGGGGAAGGAATATCAGCTTCTTAAAAGAAATTTATCATGATTTTTTTAAAGGCAGGAAAAGAGTAGAAATAGAAAATGGTTTTATTGATTTGTCCTCAAATACATTTTTTACACATTTATACCCATTTACCAATTATTTATAGAGCACCCACTACATTCAAAGTATTTTGTGCCAAGTGTTGCTGGCAGAAAATCAATGAGGATGGCTGTTTTCTGTCCCTTGGTTGGAAAAGAAGAAGGTCTATCCACATAAATTGTGTAACTGCCACATGAATCGAGTGTCACTGAGGCCTGTCCATGTCATACTCATGGCATCCTGCCCCTTCCTTCTTATCAGCCCTGTTTTTTATATTTTCCATTCCATTCATTCCACTTACCACCTGATAAAATATACACAGTTCATCTATGTTATCTCCCCAAAAGCTGGAATGTAAGCCGCAGGAAAAAAGGAGGAAGTCTTTGTTGTTCAGTCCATTTACATATCAAGGCTGGTCCACAGTGGGCACCAATTAGCTTTATTTTAATGAATGGAAAGATGGATGGTAAAGATCTAAGGGAGCATAACAAAGGTCCAAAGGAAAGAGGGAACACTGGTAAGTGGCTGGAGGTTTTATCAAGTGGTGACATTTGAGTTGATTTGGAAAAAACATGTCAGACATCAAGATATTCCAGCAACTCTGGAAGCCAAGGCAGGAGAATCACAAGTTCCAAATTAGTCTCAACAACTTAGCAAGGCTCTAAAGCAACTTAGCAAGGCCCTAAACAACTTAGCAAGATCTTGTCTTAAAACAAAAATTAAAAAGGGCTGGGGATATGGCTCAGTGGTAAAACACCCTGGGTTCAATGCCCGATACAAAAAAAAAAAAAAAAGATACATCTGGAGAGAGCAAAGGGCCTAAGAAAAGACAGAAATGGGATGTCTGTGGTGTAGTCATGGTCCAGGGAGGTCCCCACCATGCATCTGAGGGCAGCCACTCTGACAACACTGAGGCACAGAACTGCAAAGGCTCAATAAGGATTGACAAAAATGTTGCACATGGAATCAGAAAGACCAGATGGCCCTTGTGGGAGTTCAAACTGTAGGCAGCCAACCTGACAATTTCTGGGCCAAATTAAGAATAATGAGGAAGGAAGGGGATCCCCAAATAGCCTGATGGGATAGATCAGGCCCTCATAAGCACTAGAACTGAAAGCCAACATGGCCACATCCCCCTCATGTGCTGGGAACCTCAGGGAGCCTGTAACACATGCCCCTGGCGGACTCTTTGTCATAGACCAAGGAAGCCTGGGACTAACAAGGGCCCTTCTGTGACAGTTCTTCATGCCCGCTCCATTGTGTTTTAAATGTGGCTAATCACAGCCACCTCTGGGGAGTGGGGCCGGGGAGGGGAGGGATGAACACATTACCCTCATAAGCATGGGTGATTTAAAATCCCAGGTTAGGACCAAAACTCACAAAATAATGAAATTTACACCAGAGGTAATTAGCTAAACTCTGTAAAGCCAGCCATGTAGAATGTAAACTCCACAGGCAGTCTTTTCTTTCTTCTTTCATTCTTATTTTAAATAAAATTCTCTGATCTTGACAACTGCTACATTATTAATGAGGCTGACACAGAAGTGGGATTTGAGGTGGCAGAGGAGGTTTTCACAGAAGAAAATATCCATCCAGCACCTGAAATCTTGTTTCAGAGTAGAAAAAAATAATTGAGTGCCTCAAGTCAAAATTCTTAGCTAAATTTCTTTTAGAAAAGAAAAGGAAAGTGTTTCAGTCCTTGGATGGATCCTTAGAGGTAGCTGCCATCTCAGCTTTGGTTATTAAGCCATTCAAGTGAACTGTGAAAAGGAATGAGTGATTTGTCTTGCTGCCCCATGGCTACTCCCTCCCTGACTCTCATAAAACAGATATGTCAGCAAGTATGACTTTGGGGTGTCAGAGCCTCATAACAATATAAGAATGCTCAGAGCAGCGAGGGAGCATGGTAAGGCTTGCTTCCAAATGTCGACTCAACCTCCTGTGAACTCTGGGATTTTAAAGGACCATCCTGTCCTGAGCCTGCCCCTCTCGGTGGCTGCAGGGGACACCCTACCATGTTGTATGGTGGAAAAGATGAGCCTTGAAAAGGCCCTACAGAAAAGATAAAAAACAATGATCCTGCAGAGCAAGCCTTTTATTGTTCTACAGGAATGTGTCAAAAATGAAAAGCAAGATCAGCTTCCTGCTGGTGCCTACCCTGCCCCACATCCCAGCCACACTATTTGTGGACATTGCCCAGTGAAAGGGGGAGTAGACTCTCACACAATAGGCGGTTCAGCTAATGAAATGCAACCATTGTGCCTCTCTTACTGTACTCAGATGGTGAACACAACCCTGGCACCACCAGTGAAAAACATTATGGGATGCATTGATGAGTCAGCCAAACTTCGGAGAGAGAACAGGCAGGGAAATTGAAGGCTTCAGAGAAATGGCTTTAATTTTAGGAAGAATGCAACCCTAAAGCAGCATTGCTCAAGGTCACTGAGGGTTTGTTCATTTACCTTTAAATTTTTAATCCCAGTGTGTGCCTACTATTTGGTTGTGCATCCTTAAAATTCATAAGAGTCTAAATAAATAGTTGACTAAAGAAGGTGGGGAGGTCAGAGGGCAACACCACTGACCACACTTTAGAACTGCTTTGGATTTTCCTGAATCTTTAAGAGATCTCTGGAGATGGGCCAAGCAGAGGCCTGAGGTCAGGGTCAGGTTTGGGAAAGGACACTTGCTGCCAAGCTGTGTTCTCCTGGAAGCCAGGGCAAGGCTTCTGGTTTCACACAGCTACTGGTCCATGTGTGGAAGGACAGAAAACAGACACAGGAAGGAAAGTATATAGGTTGCCCATGGAGCTCTGCTTAGCTTGCTGGGATACTAGAATGTCTTATGATTTCTCATTGGAAGAAATAACCTCCAGAGCTAAAATTCAGGACTCTACCCCATTCTCCCCCCCAACACTCACTCTCTCTCTCTCTCTCTCTCTCTCTCTCTCACACACACACACACACACACACACACTCACACACATACCACAAAACACAGCCTCCATCTGGACAATCTTTCTAACAATTTTCTCAAGCCATTGCAAATTCTAAATTTTCTCTTCTTCTCATAAATATTTTTACTAGTAAAGAGACAGGACCAACAAAAAACCTACCCCAATCATGAGAATACTGAGTCCAGAGAGCACTTTGTGTAGTGGAAAAACAGACATAAATTAGAATTAATTTTCAAGGAATGGAAAAAATGAAGGAGGAAAATAATGGAAATGAGATTTATTATCAAATATTAACAGACTCCTTCAAAAAAATTATGTGTCCAAACTAACCTTGTTACCAAGAGTTCTCTCTGTCTCCATAAACTGATATAATTAGCTTCTTGGGCATCAAGTGTAAAAAATGTATACTTTAGCTGAAATCCATTGTTTTTCTGGAATAATATTCTAATATTAGTTCAATGTTTTTCTAAATGGTAAGTGCAACCATGTAAGAATAGAACTATGCTATCTGTGTGTGTGTATGCACATATGCATGCACACACACACACACACACACACACACACACACACACAGCACATCATAACCCAGGAAGTTTTCATCTGCTTCCTCAACCTCCCCACATCCAGAGGGAAAAGCTGTAATTGGAGTAAGTTGAGGGGAGTTCTGTGATGCATGGTGGTACAGCATCCTCAGAAAGAGAAGACAGGCTTTCAAACTAGATATATAGTTATCCATCCTACTTGAAAGCCGAAGACAAGCTGTTAAAAAAACAGAATCCACATGGGAAAGTCTAAAGAATATCAAATTAAGAAGTTCCAATCTGCCAACTCTGCAGCTGAATAAAAACACATGGTGTAATTTTAGAAACTGAGCAACTCTGTGCTGAAGGATCTTACTGCTTATTCTCCCAGCCACAAGCAAAATGAGTTTGACATATGGTATATGACAGGACTGATGGATGAGAGCATGAAGGGCAGGTGAGTAGTCAAGGTGGAAGTGAAGCCACCTGGAAGGATGGGCCAGAGGGAAGGATGAGTGGGTGGATAAGTAATCAGGATGACTTTTTCGTACATGGTTATTCTCAGGATGAGAGTTCCTGGGATCTCAACAGTCCAGTATGAGGTTTCAAGGGAATTCTTAGGATATGTGTTTAGAGTATCATGAAATGGATGAGGAATAGATTGGTTCTTATGGGAAGTTCTTACTCCTCAGAGTTAAAAAAAAAATCTGTGTGCTAATGGCATTTTTATGAAAGTTGTATGACAATAACTGTGGCTCATACACCCAAATATGAGAAGGAATCCAGCATTTTGTCCTTGGGACAAGGACACAATGGAGACAGGTGTAACGATAAGGGAGTTAAACAATAAATTTGGAAAGCAGACTCAGAAGCATGTGCTAAAGATAGGAGTTTGGGCACTGACACCTGGAGACACAGAGTCTCTCAGCACAGGTCAATTATTAACAAACAAAACAAAACAAAAATCCTCTCTTCCCAATGCCAAGCTTAAGAGGTTACGTATCATACCATCCAACTACACGTTTCCATGGAGACATTAGAGAGGGGTTGCCAGGGGTTGGGGGAAAGTATGAACTGGTCAGGAGTATGGAGGGTCTCCAGGACTATAAAAGCATTCTCCAGGACACCGTAATGATGGGCACATGTCATTACATGTGTGTCAAAGCCCATAGGATATATGACACAAAGAGTCAATGTTAGGCTTTAGTCAATAACAGTGCATAACAATGGCTCATCAATGATAACTAGTGTACCACACCAGGGCACAGAGGAGACTGGGAGGCAGAGTGAGGGAGTATATGGGAACTCTCCGCTTTCTTTTCATAGATATATAAACACAAATGTGCCCTAAAAAAAGTCTAAATGACAAATAAGAATCTTTTTCAATGAGAGATGGGCAGAGCTGTATCCTGGAAAAAAAAATTCTGGTAACTCTGCAGGAAAAAGGATCCAGGAGAAAGACAAACGAGGATGAACAAGAATATATCAGAGGGCTAGGGCTATAGCTCAGCAGAAAAGCACTCTTCTAGCACGTGAGGCACTGGGTTCAATCCTTAATAGTGCATAAATATAAAACTGCACCTATTCACATAAGAGAACAAGATTTAACCTGGGGTACACCTGAGTGACAATATATCATGAATTAATGGGTAAAAGTAAGTCTATTTCCTAAAATGACTATAGCCATGAGAGTAGAACAAGAGGAGTTATTTAGCCTATTTTTCCCTCAAAAAGAGTAAACTTTTCTGAAACACTTATTTCAAACATGATTATAAATGGCTTATGTATAATGTTGTAGATACTAGGGTTACTTAACAAATCATTCCACAGTTTAGTGGTATAAAGTAACCATTTATTAAGCTCACATGTTTAATAGGTCAGGAATGTGTACAGCAAACAGCAGGGATGGTGTGTCTCCACTCCAGAGACTGGGATCTGGAACCATCTGGAAGGTCTTTCATTCACATGTCTGGCAGTTGATGCAGGTTGTTGACTAGCGAACCTCAGCTCTTCTCCAAGTGGGCCCCTCCCTGTGGTCTCTGTATGTGGAAAAGTTTGGCTTCCTCCCAGCATGATAAATGACTGGCTTCTTAGGGCTACAGTCAGAGATCCAGACAGATAGAAGCTATGTCCTTTTACCACCCAGCCCTGAAAGGCACATAGCATTCCATTCACATGCCCCACAGGTCAGAGCAATCACTAAGGTACATGGTAGGGGTGAGAGATGTAGACCACATCTGCCCCTCTCCCTGGGAGGAGTGCCCCTCACACTGTAAGAAGTGCATATAAGGTGAGATTTGGTGCAGCCAATTTGGGGAAATTAAATCTGTCCATGTGAAAATCAAAGTTTATTTTTATGCTCTCTCAGGGGCAAAAATAGAATTATTCAGGGAACACAGACAGGAAAGGTCAGTAACCACTCGAATCAACAAACTTCACCCACTCTACCATGTTCCAGGAAAAGAGAAATACTCAGGCCCAAATGACACAGATATTCATGCACTGATGAAAACCAATTGAACCAAATATGCTCATCAAAGAAACTAGCACTCTTCTCCCACATCAAAGACTCACTGCAGTCTAGGGGCTTGGACTGAATTAGCAGCTTAACTCAAGAGGCATGTGGTTCTGGTGAAAGCCCTGTAGGACACAGTCCACCACTGCTCCATCCACAGACAGCCTATGTCTAGTCACGCTCAACTTTGCGTGTTCGTTCCAATGTCTTTGTCAAATTCACCCAAAATAAGCAGTTCTTCATAGAATTCTGTTGCTCTTTGGTGCTGACTTGTGCTTTCAAAGGACAGAAACAGAACCAGTGATTTAAGATTCAGAAAAAAACAAAAACAACAACAAAAAAACACTGTACACATTGATGCACTAATTTAAAACCAAACATGACGACCAGGAAAAAAAATCCATTTATTTTAACAGCCTTAAAACACTAAAAAGGAGAGGAGAGAAAAGAGTTTTGTTCATTTACTAGCTCCAACATTTTTCTCCAAAATACAACAAACACTTGTTTGTTAGTTGTGTGCGTGCACACATACACAACCCTAAGTAAATATACCATAATCATGAAGTTTATTTCATGAATGTAATCATGGCTCAATTACCAGATGAATAGAAAGAAAAAAACTAGGTTATTAGATTATTTCCGTAATCATGAAAAGACCTTCAACAAAACTTAATACCTATTCCCAAGTTGTTGTTGTTTACATTAAATATAAGAATTCATATAGATCTTTTAACATGATAAAACAACATAAATCTTAGTCCCAAAGCCATCATCTTACTCAATAGGGAAGCACTAGAGGAAACCCCACTCAGGTCAGAAACAAAGGCAAAAATACTTACTATCTCCACTGTTACTTCACATAAGATATGAGTCAGAGCAATCAGACAAGAAAATAATTAGAGATGTAAGAGAATCAAAGACCCATTATTTGGTGGTGACTCTTAACAATACACCTGGAAAACCCAAGAGAATTTATAATAAAAGAGAATACAACCTAATAAAAGAATGTGATAAAATAGTAAATTAATTAAGATATCCATCATGGAAACGTGACAAAACACTCTAGGAATATGCAGACACAGGCACTGTCATAACATTACTGGTGGGAATGCAAAGTGGTAAACTACGTAAGGAAGGATGTTTGACAATATTTAACAAAATTACATGTTTATTTACCTTGTGACCCAGTATTACCACTTCTAGGCATCTATCCCTAAGAAAGACTGACAAAAAAAAGTATATTTGTTAAAGCACTCAAAACATGAATTGATTGATAATTTGTAACATGACAAACGTAAATAAACCGAGACTAGATACTGTGGTAGATGCATTGGCTATTATTCATTTCAGCACTCTTTATAATAGCAAAAGATTGGAAGACCAATTGGGGCCTGCTTAAACTATGGTTCATTGTAGAACGGAACACTCTGAAGCTCAAAATAAGGAATGAAGAGTTCCTGTGTATACCATATGCCCTGATTCGCAAGATAGAATTTTAGTTGGAAAAAAAATAAAGGATAGAGGTATATGTGGCATGTTACTATTAACCTTAGAAAGGAGAAAACATGGGGGCTGAGGTTGTGGCTCAGTGGTAGAGTACTCGCCTAGCATGCATGAGGCACTGGGTTCCATCCTCAATACTATGTAAATGTAAAATAAAATAAAATAAAACTAAAAAATAAATATTTAAAAAAAGGAGGAAGGGGACCTGGAAAAGTACATATGTGTATGTATGATTTTTACACATGTGTACATTTTTAATGAGAAGGATAAACCAAAAAATCTTCTAAAATATGGTTAACTGTGTAGAGAAAAGAAAATGGAATAAAAGAGACAAGGACAGACATAGTACTTTGAATATATCTTTTTTAAATATTTGACTTTAGAGCTGGAGTTGTATGTAGCTCAGTTTTAGAGTGCTTGCCTATAAAGATTTGACCTTAGAATCATGTAAAATTTTACTTAATTATAAAACAAGGATCATAAGGAACAGAGAATTCTTCACATACCCTCATTTTTAAGATTGTGAGCCAACGTGAATGAAAATGGAAATCAGCAGAAATAACATGACAATCTCACGGGTGAGCAGGCTTCCAAGAAAGAAGTCAGTGTTTGGAGGCAGAGCCAGAGAAGGATCCTCAGCGTGGAGGAACTGAGACATGCGCATGACTTACCTGAACCTTGCTCTCCTAATCAGCAGCAGAGAAACACACAACCTCTTGCACTTCATTCCTGGGCAGGGCTGAATTTTTCCCAAACACCACCAGACCATCCTTAGCACGCGGCGGGAAGGCCACAAAGCAGTAACTTGGAGGACCTCTCGCCATCCTGAAAAGAAAGCACCCATGAGAAAAGGAGAGGACCTGACACGGAACCTTCCAAGGGCGAGTTCTGCAAACGCATTTCACCAGCGGGAACAGATTCACCATGGAACTGTGCGCAGTGAGCTCATGAAGTGATCCCAGCTGGCCGTGAAGGTAGGGTGCCTGGAGTCGAACCACAGAGTCACAGAGACCAGATATTGTTTAGTGCTCTATGGGATTAAATGAGCTCAGATTCTCCACACACTGAAGTGGCAGCCAAAAGTGCAGTGGCGTGGGAGAAAGCAAAGGGGATTATTGTTCCTGGCAGAACACACACACACACACACACACACACACACACACACACAGCAGTCTGTCAAAAAAATAACTGAATTAACAAGAATCAGAAATCAGAAAATGGAACTAAAGAAAAACTGAAAGAGACCACCCGCCCCTTTTAAAATATAGTATTACTCTACCTCAATGACATATTATTCAAGCACACTTTGCTTTCCCTCCTACCCCTCCAGTGACTCCTGGGCTGGCTAGGTCTCTTCTAAATGACCATTGTGCATTCTCACTTCTTAATCCTTCCATAATTGTTTAATGCTTTCCCCACCCCCCAAAGGAAAATTCTTCCATGCCCAGAGCTTCCTTGTTAATTATGCACCCATGAGGTGCACACAGTGAATTTCAGCTCAGTTCTCAATTTGAGCTCCCAACCATAGACCCAACTGTCTCCCTGGTATCCAAAGCTGATTTCAGCCTCTTCCCCCAAAGGGGGCCCTTGCAACCTTCCCTCTCAGAGGCCAGCTCCATCAGTAGAGTATCTGGAATTCAGGAATCATCCCTATCATCTACTTCTCCATTATCCAACATGTCACCAAGTCCTATAGATTCAGTCTCCTAAATCTCTATGGAAACTAGCTACTTCCCTCCATTCTACTGCCACCACCCTACACCAAGGCCACCATCATCTCATCATCTCCAGCCTGGACCAGGCAGTAGTCTTTTAAGGGGCTGCTGCAAAACCTCCATTATTTCCCTTCAAAAACATCCTCCACATTGCCGCCAAAGAGATCTTTGCAGAAGGAAGATTTAATCACGTATTTCTGCTTAAAATACTTCAAAGGCTGCCCACCACTCTTATAATTAACATCAAAACTCACTCTCACAACTCCAGAGCACAGGCGTTTTTCCAGTTCCCCCAATACCCTCGGGGCCTTTGCACATGCTCCACACTTTTTCCTGAGAATTCCTTTCCATGCTTCCTTACACCAAAATGATTTGCCTAGTTTCTTTTGCAGCTTCACATACCACCAGATCAAATGTACTGTAATTTATGTCACTATACCATACTGTCTCATAGAATACTGTTTTTTCCCTTTATCTGAATAATTTGTATAATTGCTTTCTTACCAAAAATTAATATTTACTTTCTCCTTCCTCTCTCCAAAGAAACTAAGCATTATGGAAGCAGGAACTGTGTCTTTTTATTTGCACACCCAGCTCTACACAATGTCTCATGCAGAATAGATGTTCATGAAATAATAGATAAGTGTCCTTTTCTTGTTTTCTAACATCTCACAAATGAAGATGACTTTACAACTCTCTTTCCTCACCACCACACTCCTGCACCTGGCCTGAATGCCCTTGGCTTACTCTTTATGTCATTCCAGATCAGATTCAAAATGTCTTTTGTTTTTTTCAGGAAGACTTCTATAAAAGACTGCCGTTTATTCAGCATCCACAAGCACTAATGCATCCATTGTGTTCTAGAATAATGCATGTTTGTTGGTTGTAAATATATTTCCTTATCTGTTTCTAAGAGCTCTCTGAGGATAGGGGCCATGACATCCAAATATAGAAGCCCCACATTACAGGCCCTCAACAACGTTACATGTTGAACCAACCATATTGTATTTTTTAATTGATTTTATTTTTTTAAATATATGACAGCGGAATGCATTACAATTCTTATTACACATATACAGCACAATTTTTCATATCTCTCTATATAAAGTATGTTGACACTCAATTCGTGTCTTCATACATGTACTTTGGATAATGATGTCCATCACATTCCACCATCCTTGCTAATAACTCTGCTTCCTCCCTTTTGCTCTCTCCCCTCTTACCTATCTGGAATTCATCTGGGAGGAATAGATGAATTATATTGTATTTCTATCATCAATTACCCAATTCAAACACTTTTTTCTTTCTTTACTTTTTAATTTTTTTATATCAGCTATATTGTATTTGCATCATTGATAACCCAATTCAAACACTTTTTTTATATCTTTTTTCTTTTCTTTCTCCCTTTTTAAATTTTTTTTTATTTGTGAGTCCCAAATACACACCCAGTATTATTTTGTTGTCTATTTAATTCCTGAAATTGAGAAGGGTTTGTTTGATGTATTTAGGTGCTCCATTGTTTGGAGCATAAATATTTATGATTGTTATGTCTTGTAGATGTGTAATTCCCTTAAGCGGTCTGAAGTGTACTTCTTTGTCCCTTCTGAATAACGTTGGCTTGAAATCCACTTTATCTGATATGAGGATAGAAACCCCTGCTTATTTACAAGATCCATGTAAATGCTAAGTTTTTAATTAATTAATTAACTAATTTGTTCTACATGACAACAGAATTCATTTCATAGTATACATATGGAGCACCATTTTTCATTTTTCTGGTTGTACACTAAGTAGAGTCACACCACTTGTGTCTTCACACGTATACCTAGGCCCCATTCCTTCTCCTCCCACCCTTATTTTGAGTTCCTCCATTACTTGCATGCTCCCTCCCATACCCCCATTATGGATCAATATCCACTTATCAGAGACAAATTCGACCTTTGTTTTTTTGGGGGGATTGACTTACTTCATTTAGCATGATCTTCTTCAACTCGTCCATTTACTTGCAAATGCCATGATTTTATTCTATTTTAATGCTAAGTAATATTCCATTGTGTATATATACCACAGTTGCTTTATCCAGTGAATGGTAAGTTTTTTCTCATCCTTTTACCTTAAGTCTGTAGATGTCCTGCTTATGAGGTCTCTTCAAGACAGCATATTGTTGGATCTTGTTTACTAATCCAATCTGCCAGTCTGTATCTTATTTTTTAGTTGTTGATGGAACTTTATTATTTATTTATATGTGGTACTGAGAATGAAGTAGTGCTTAAAATTTCCCACTGTTACAGTGAAATATTCTGGTTGGCAGCCTCACACATACCAGGCAAGCACTCTTAACACTGAGCCACAACCCCAGACCAACATTAACACAACTCTCTCATCACTAGATATGTCTACCATACAGAAACAAAACAAAGAAGCTACAGAACTGAAAAACACAATTAATAATTTAAACTTATGAAACATATATAGAATATTTCATCCATCAATGACTTACTATACTTTCTTCTCAGCAGTACATGAATCATTTTCTAAACAGAGCATATCTTAGGCCACAAAGCAACTCTTAGCAAATAAAAAGAAAATAATAACTTATATTTTATCATATCATAATGGAATAAAATTAGAAATGAATGATAAAATAAAAAATAGAAGCTGCACTAACACCTGGAGACTAAATACCATGTTAATGAATGACCAATGGATAGCATAAAAATTCAAGGTTGTAAGTTAAAAAATGCTTAGAGGTAAATGAGAATAGGAATACAACACATTATACTCTCTGAAAAGTTGGTTCTTTAAAAAAATAAATTTGATAAAACCTTAGCAAAGCCAACTATGAGAAAGAGGTAAAAAACATAAATACTAAAATCCGTGATGAAAAAGAAAATATTATCATGAAAAATACTTATGTAAGTATTTTATCACAGAGGATGATCAGAAATTATTTTGAAATTTATGCTCCAATTAAATAGAAAATCTTAAAGACATAACCAAATTTCTAAAGACAAATGACCTATCCAAGTTGATTCAGAATGACACAGAAAATATAAACAGCTCAATATCAAGCAATGAATTAGAAGATGCCATCCAAAGCCTCCCAACAAAGAAAAGTCCAGAACGAAATGGATCCTCACCCAATTTGTACCAGACCCACAAAGAACAACTCACACCCAAACTCCTCAAATTATTCCACGAAGCAGAAAATCCGTTCAAACTCATTCTATGAAACTAGTATCATCCTGATACCAAAACCAGACAATGACACATCAAGAAAACAAAAGTTCAGACCAATATTCCTGATTAATACAGATGTAAAATTTTCAATAAAATAATAGCAAATCATATACAAAAAATATACTTAAAAGATATTGCACCAAGACCAAGTGGGGTTAATCCCATGGATGCAAGGTTGTTTTATCCAATAAATGTAATTCACCACATCAATAGACTTAAAAGACAAGAAACACATGATTATCTCAATAGATGCAGAAAAAGCTTTTGACAAAATAAAGCAACTATTCATGTTCAAAACACAAGAAGAATTAGGCTTAGAAGGAACATACTTCAACACTGTAAAAGCTATATACATTAAACTCATAGCCAACATCATTCTAAATGATGAAAAATTGAAAACATTCCTTCTAAAAACTTAAATAAATGGGCTGTCCTCTTTTATCACTTCTATTCAACATAGTGCTGAAAACTATAGCCAGAGGTATTAGGGTAAAGAAAGAATTTAAATAGATATGAATAGGAAAAGAAGAGCTCAAACTATCTCTATTTGCAAAAAGAATAATCCTACATTTAGAAGATCCCAAAATTGCACCAGAAAACATTTAGAACTCTTAAACAAATCCAGTGAAGTACCAAGATATAAAATTAACATGCATAAATTAACTGCATTTCTATAAACCAATGATGAATCAGCCGAAAGAGAAATTATAAAAACTGTCCTAATTCACAACAGGTTAATAAAAAAAAACACCTTTGGAATCAATCTATCAAAACAGGTGAAAAATCTCTATAATAAAAACTACAGGGCTGGGGATGTGACTCAAGCGGTAGCGCGCTTGCCTGGCATGCGTGCGGCCCAGGTTCGATCCTCAGCACCACATACAAACAAAGATGTTGTGTCCACCAAAAACTAAAAAATAAATATTAAAATCCTCTCTCTAAAAAAAAATAAAAATATAAAATAAAAACTACAGAACACTAAAGAAAGAAATTAAAAAATATATTAGAAGATGTAAAAATCTCCCATGATCTTGTACAGACAGAATTAATATTGTGAAAACAGCCATACGACCAAAATACAATTCCTATTAAATTCCCTATGACATTCTTCATAGAAAAAGAAAAAGAAATCATGAAATTCACTTGGTAAAATAATAGACCCAGAATAGCCAAAGCAATTCTTAGCAAAAACAGTGAAGCAGGAGGCATCACAATACCGGACCTTACACTACTTTACAGAGCCAAAGTAACAAAAATGGCACGGCACTGGCACACGACCAGAGACCCTGTGCCTACTATAAGAAACTGTAAGCCCAACTCTCCATGGTATTGGCTAAGGAACCAAATTCCTCAACAAGATTCCAGAAGCATAATATGCAAAATCGAGAATCAATAAATAGGAAAATATCAAACTAAAAAGCTTCTTTAGCAAAATAGGCAATAAAAAAACATGAAGAGGAAGCCTACAGAATGGGAGAAACTCTCAAAGACACCTGTACTTCTGCTGAAGCATTAATCTCCAGTATATATAAAAAACTCCAGAACTTAATAGCAAAGAAACCAAATAACCCAATCAGTAAATGGGCAAAAAGAATTGAACAGGCACATCCCAGAAGAAGAAGAATAAATGGCCAACCAATATGTGAAAAAAATTTCAACATCTCTACTAATTACAGAATTGCAAATTAAAACTACATTGAGACTGCATCTCACTCCAGTTAGAATGGCAATTATCAAGAATATAACTAATGATAAATATTGGAGAGCATGTGGGGAAAAAAAGGTACATTCATACATTTCTGGTGGGAATGCAAATTGGTGCAATTATTCTGAAAAGCAGTATGGAGATTCCTCAGAAAACTTGGAATGGAACCACCCTATCACCCACTTATCCCACTGTCAGTACAAACTCAAAGGACTTAAAATCAGCATACTATATTGACACAGTCACATCAATGTTTATAGCAGCTCAATTAACAATAGCTCAGTTATAGAACTAACCTATGTGCCCTACAACCAATAAATGGATAAATAAAATGTGGTATAAATACACAATAAAATATCAGTCAGTGATAAAATGAATGGAATTATGGCATTTGCTTTTAAATGGATGGATATGGAGATATCATGCTAAGTGAAAAAAGCCAATCCCCAAAAAAATAAAGGCTGAAGGTTCTCTTTAATATGTGGATGCTAACACACAATAAGGTGGTGTTGGGGGGGGGGCAGAAGTTCACTGGATTACATAAAAGAGAATGAAGAAAAGGATTGGGGTAAAAGAAAAACAAAAAGGACTACTGAGTTAAACAATGCCCTACAAGTAGCCCTTCAGGTAATGCACCCAGTGGACTGGTTGTCTAAGGCTGTTTTGGTAGCATCTATAGAAGAAATAGAAGGCATAATCCTACAATGCAACTTGAGAAGAGCAATTCTCCACAGTTCTGAACAATATCTTCCTTCCACACTGTTTTCTGACAGTCTTCCTTGATATAGGATTAAAACTCAAAGAGAAACTGTGCTACACCTGCCCTTAGCCTAACTGTGAAAAACTCCTCTGCAAAAAAGAATGAGATGCTATCATTAGGGGCCCATGCTTCCAGCAGCCACTGGGGCTACAAAATAGGCTCAAACCATCTGAGAAATAATCCATTCTCTCAAAATAGCTAAAACGTAGGACATTATTTTTAATCACAAATAAATTATAAGTATTTGAAGTGAGATATGCTAATTAGCCTGATTTAACCATTCCACAACATATACCTGTATCAAAACACCACATTATATTAGTATATTAATAAACAACTTAATTTAAAAAAAGAAAAATCTGTTCTAGGGCTACTCAGTTGGGAAAATAGCAGTTGGATCCCTTCCTCACTCTTCATACTAAAATAAATCCCCAGAACCTTTCTTATCCTGAAACATGGTAGACATTTTCCTTATCTTTACTAACCTCCCTATTCAGAATGATACATCACAAAGGAAACATTAAGAAATAAGAGTTACAAATTACCCTTGGACCAGTTTTCTAACTAGACTTGTTAATGGAACTAGAGAAAATTAAAGTTGGTTAGCTTCATCATCTATTTTAGGTCATTCACTGCCAATTCACTTACTTATATACCAAACTTCTTTTTATTGGTTCAACACTGAAAGCTATAGGATAACATTAAAAAACCAAAAACAGATAAAAGAAATGCTTAAAGCTGAGATATACTACCCAACAACAATCATTAGCTTTTCAAAAATTTAAAATATTTGTGAGGATTTAACAGATGCAAAAAAAACCTACATATTTTACAGATTCTATAATTATAAAAGACCATAGAGATAATAACCTACTTATTACTTTTGAATACATGTTATAGTTCTAAGACAGACAAGCAATCTTTCAAAATCAAACTATACTATGTGTGGTTAGTGAGTTTCTGTCTTATAATATACTAGTGGTAAGGGTTTCCTGAAACTTGATAAATAACTAGGAGACTTCAAATGGAACTACTAGATATTTGACATTTACTTTTATTTTTACTTCATTTTTTACAGGAAAACTGCATAAATCTTAAGAACTCTGTGTATTGTATAACAGTCCTATCATAAAAGATATATAATTACTCAGAAAAAAAGTAACAAGCTTTCTGTTGGCTCTTAGCTTTTATTAAGTTAGCACCATAAACACTGTAAGCAAAATTCTTGAACTTGTTTAAAATAAATTATCTAATTACTTTTCTACTTTTTCTTAAAGTCCATAAGAATATGAAACAATCATATGCTAAAAAACTAAATGTTCATGTTAAGTGAAACAAAATAAAAAAGAAACAATTAATAGGTTATTACCAATCCTCCAATATTATGAAGTAAAATATTTTCCTACAAAGGTATACTCACAGAATAAGCAATAATTCTTTTTATTTTTTAAAGAAATCAAAATAATTAAGATTCTTGAATAACTTCAAAGTATACTCTAAGAAACATGTCAACTTTGGTGACTAACACAATACATAATTTGCATTCACTGAACAGCATTTTTGTGATCTGATTTCTTTTTAAATTTATGTTTTACATATGACAGCAGAATGCATTACAATTTATATTACACACATGGAGCACAATCTCTGGATGTATACAAAGTATGTTCACACCAATTCTTGTCTTCATACATGTACTTTGGATAATGATGTCCATCACATTCCAACATCCTTTCTATCCCCCTGCCCACTCCCTTCCCCTCCTACCCCTCTACTCTATCTAGAGTTCATCTATTCCTCCCATGCTCCCTCTCCCTACCCCACTATGAATCAGCCTCCTGAAATCAGAGAAAACATTCAGCATTTTTTTTTTTTTTAGGATTGGCTAATTTCACTTAGTATTATCTTCTCCAATGCCATCCATTTACCTGCAAATGCCATGATTGTGTTTTTTTAATTGCTAAGTAATATTCCATTGCGTATATATATGTCACTTTTTTTATCCATTCATCTACTGAAGGACATCTAGGTTGGCTCCACAGTTTAGCTATTGTGAATTGTGCTGCTATAAACATGATGTGGCTTTGTCCGTGTAGTATGCTGTTTTTTAAGTCCTTTGGTATAGGCCCAGGAGAGGGATAGCTGTGTCAAACGGTGGTTCCATTCCCAATTTTCCAAGAAATCTCCATATTGCTTTCCATATTGGCTGCACCAATTTGCACTCCCACCAGCAATGTATGAGTGTACCTTTCCCCCCACATCATTTGCCATCACTTATTGTTGTTTATCTTCATAATAGCTGACATTCTGACTAGAGTGAAATGAAATTTTAAAGTAGTTTTGATCTACATTTTTCTAATTGCTAGAGATGATGAACATTTTTTCATATATGTTTATTGATTGTATATCCTCTTCTGACAAGTGTCTGTTCAGGTCCTTGGCCCATTTATTAAGTTATTTGTTCTTTTGGTGTTTAGCTTTTTGAGTTCTTTATATATCGTAGAGATTAATACTCCATCTGATGTGTGAGGGATAAAAATTTGTTCCAAAGATGGAGGCTGTCTATTCACTTCACTGATTGTTTCTTTTGCTGAAAAGAAACATTTTAGTTTGAATTCATCCCATTCATTGATTCTTGATTTTAATTCTTGCACTATAGGAATCTTTTATTAAGGATGTTGGGGCCTAATGCAACATGATGAAGATTAGGGCCTACTTTTTCTTCTATTAGATGCAGGGTCCCTGATTTAATTCCTAGGTCTCTGATCTACTTTGAGTTGAGTTTTGTGCATGGTGAGAAATAAGGGTTTAATTTCATTTTGTTGCACATGGATTTCAGTGTTCCCAGCACCATTTTTTGAAGAGGCAATCTTTTTTTCCAGTGCATGTTTTTGGCACCTTTGTCTAATATAAGATAACTGTAATTTTGTGGGTTAGTATCTGTGGCCTCTATTCTGTACCATTGGTCTACCAGTCTGTTTTGGTTCAAATACCATTATGTTTTTGTTACTATTCTTCTGAAGTATAATTTAAGGTCTGGTATAGTGATGCAACCTGCTTCACTCTTTCTGGTAAGGATTGCTTTAGCTAGTCTGGGTCTCTTATTTTTCCAAACAAATTTCATTATTGCTTTTTCTATTTCTATGAGGAAAGCCACTGGGATTTTTATTTGATCACTTGACAGCTTTTTTACACATCAAAAATAGTAAGTAGTTCTTTCTTCCCCCTCCAAGCCAAAGAACAACAAAGGGTTAAAAAATAATTTATACACAGGACTTTATTTCTTTATTGAAAGTATTTTAATATATAAGTAGCTATTATATCTTGCAAAACTAAAATTAGTCAATAACTAACACTGAGAATTTGGGGATGGTTTCAGATAATTTGCAACTTATTTATTAATAAAAATAATGAGATATTCTTCAAAAACAGAACTCTCACTATTTCTTAACAGCATGTCTTTAAGGCAGGAAGCAGTTGTTCTTGCAAGTAATATCTACATTTCATCAGGGAATATTAAAAGTGGTAGATTTTCACTCATTATTTACAAATCCCTAGTAGACCTGTTCTAAATGATTCATTCTTCTTGGAGATAAATCTATACACAGTTTCGATTCCAAAATTTTAGATAACTCTCAATTAAAATAATGTTTAAAACTTTCACATTAGTTTTTACTTATTTACTTACATAAAATTGGAAATGTAAAAAGAAAAAAAGTAAAGAATGCAAAATGTTTAGATTAATAAAGAACTGAAAATCATGACTGATATCAGAAGTAATTCATATTTATGCAGTTACTTAAAAAATTAAAGTCAAGACACACCACTGAGATACAAAAGAATATTCTTACAATCTTTTATTATGATTCTGAAATTTGTACTATTAAAAACAAATCCTAATGCCTGACAATTATGTTAATGAGGCACTTACTAAACTAAACTTATACCTCAGAATACTTAGATATTTCATCATTAAGACTTTGGGTTTTTCAACTGGATTTTAAAAACTCTATCTCCACTAGACTGGGGATGGAGTTAAGTGGCAGAACACTTGCCTAGTGTATGTGAGAACCTGGGTTCAATCCCCAGCATGGCAAAAAAAAAAAAAAAAAAAAAAAGATTCATCCCTAACGATTATATTTACCCTTAAGCACCTTGGTGATCTATAAACTTTCAAAAAAACATCATCCATAACTGATTCATGAAAGAGGTATATAATATTGTACTGAGCAAGATAATGGTTTTATCCTGGATGAACTTACATTATAATGGAACAGGCTGAGACTTTCACAAAATCTATAAGTTAAAATGTATTTTTCTGTACTGATAGAAAGATACACTACAAATCACTTTTCTCATGTCTTAGTTTTTTTATTCCACACTTTCACAATCAATTTAAATTTCTTTTATTTATAATTCTTCAAAACAAAAAAGAATACTGGGTAAGAGATAAAGGGGTTAAAGATGTAAGTAAGCTATAAAACAATGCAATATATTCCAGAGCAAAGTATAATCAATACAGAAATATGGCAACTTTAGTGACAAAACATGTAACATAAAGAGACTTGGACTGGAGGACAAGCTGGTTTCTAATCTGCTATGTATGCAAATACAGGTCACTTGATTAAAAAAAACATTAAAATTAACTTTATAACAACAAATTATAAAACATCAAATTGATAAATATTTTAATTCCCAGTTTTTATTTTGAAATATATTAAAATGTTGGGGTTCTATGTTTATTTTGCCATCCTTATTGTTTTACCTACTAGTTTCCCAAAACTTTACAGAATTTTGCTTCCTGGTCTCAACAAAAAAAAATGGGAAAGATTTAAGATTGAAATGTAGAAAACAAACTTTAAATCTATCAGAAGAAAAATATAGGAGTTCATAAACTTGGTATAAACTAGGAATTCCAAGAAAACATAGTAAAACAAAAAAGGTACAAACCATAAAGGAGCTGACAAATTTGACTACCTTACAATTAGTCTGTATGGCAAGAGCAGATGGAGTTGGCACATTTCATCTTATTCTTGCTTATTACATCTAAAAACTCTAGAGAAAATGGATGAAATGGACATCAGAAAGCTCTAAAAAGTGGAAATGAAGTAGGACTATATGAAGACCTCAGGACTCAAGAAAAGAACTGGCAGTGAGTAGCTGGCTTTGCTTTCTTTGCTGCCTATATATCCCAGACTGGCAAAGCAGCTTACAGTTCAGAATTTAAATGAAGTGGTACTCACTCCTGAAACAAAACAAAAAATATAGAAAAACAACAACAACAAGATGAGGCTGCTCTCTGTATACAAAGGCAAAGAGAGGACAAACCCAATGAACACAATCTTTGTGACAAGAGCCAAAAACCATAAAAGAAAACAGTGGTCCTTCCCCAACATTGTGCAGATACTGGCAGAGTAGAGTAGGAATAGGTACAGAGTCCTAACCACTGTCTCACCTAGGTAATAACAAGTAACAAGATTTAAATAGAAACTAGACCTCAATAATAAAACTAATACTGAAAAGATCGCACAATTAACTTAAAATAATATGTTAACCAAGAATCAGGAAAATCTCAACTCAGAAGAAAGACAAAGTAGAGAGACAATATGAGAGACAAAGATTTTGGAAAAATATGACAAGACTTTCAAAGTACAAAGTCAAAAGGTATAAAAAGTCTTCAAGGATCCTTCAAATACGCTTGAAACAAATGAGAAAATAAAATGTCTTATCAAAGAAACACAAATATTAAAAAAATAGAAGTTTAGAGTTGAAAAATTTAATAACCTAAATTAAAAACTCATTAGAGGTGCTCAAGAGGAAAATGTAGGTAATAGAAGAAACAATGAACTAAAAAAGAGATTAATAGAGGGCTGAATGTAGCTCAGTGGCAAAGCGTCTGCATCACATTCGCTTAGCCCTCGGTTTGACCCCCAATTCCAAAAGACAAAAAAAATTAACCCCACCAAGAAAATATAGAAAAATAAAAAAGAGAGCAATAGAAATTATTCAAACTGAACAACAGAGAAAAAAAGAAATCTCTCGATCCTGTGGGACAACATTAAAAGATCTAATTGTCTGGTCAATGAGTTCAGTAAGGAAAGAAGAGAGGGTGATGGATTCAAGAAATAAAGGCTCAACCTTTCCCAAATCTGACAAAAGAAAAATTCACAAAAAAAATCTGATAAAATCAACAGATTCCAGAAGCTGAGGAAACACCAAACAGGGTAAGCACAAAGAAATCTATAATAAGGCACATCATACATAAACTTCTAGAAACTGATGGCAAAGAAAGGATCTTAAAATCAGCCCAACAGAAACAACATATTACACATGAAAGAACAACAACTCTAATGGGGTGGGTTTCTCCTTAGAAACTATTAAGGCTCAAAAACAGTGGCAGTGCATTTATCAAGGCCTGAAAGAAAAGACTGACAACTCACAAACCTGTTTCCAGAAAAAAAAGTCCTTCAGGAATGAAGATGAAATAAAGACATTCTCAGATTTTATGCAGAAAGGTAGCAATAGTAAGTCATTCATACAATATACAAATATCCAGATAAAACTGCAACCTGAACACATGTAATATTAATCCAACTCCATTTGCCCTAAGTACCATACATACATATTCTCAGAGAAATAATCAGTTGACTCTATGCTAAGAAAAAACCCTTGAGAGACAAGCAAATGAAAGCAGTGTGACATCAACCTCGAGTGTGACCTGAGTTTATGAACACAAATGCCACCCACACCCTCACAACCAAGGTTGATGGAGTTCTCTCTAGCAGAGTAATACAAAATAAATTGGGGGTTCCCTTCCCTGTTGCTCAGGCACTTAAGTGATTGAACACAATCACCTTCCATTCCCAATCAAAACAGAAACAAAATCAAAACCTTAAATAACCCAGCTCTACAACAACAACAACAAAAGCTGTGGAGATAAACAGCACCAACGCCAAGCAAGCAAATATAAAAAGAGAAGAAAAATTTCAAAACTCAGCAAATGTCTTGCTTTGACACAGAAGACAGGAGAAATCATTATTCAAAAGTATATGACCAGTGTTTCATAACTTCAAAATTAATAGTAGAGAACAATTAATTATAAGAAAAGATCCTTATCCTTATATAACATGGATCTGAAAAGTTAGATCCATGTTTTTAGCAATGACAAATTACTGAATTTTTTCAAAGTTGATCAAAATTATTTTTTGGCTGAATACCAAAAAAGTATTTGTTGTCTGTATTAACCATTTCTCCTGATTATAAATCTTAGAATTATATAATTATGTCTCATAAAAGAAAATTTTATATTCAAGTCTCAATAAATTCATAATTGCTGCTAGACCTGATGGTCCCTCTTGAACCACAATATAGATCATATCTCATATTACCTTTAATTTATACAAGATTCCTAACAAGCTAGGTAGTCTTTAAACAATAAAGAACCAATGAAAGTCCATGAGCAAGGAAATAATATGATCAGAGCAGCATGACAGAAAATTTGCAAATGAGATTAATTTGCCTTCCCATAGTTAAAAGAAAAAAGGATGGAGGGGGGTAATAGTACCCACACTGATAAAATCAGAGGAAAATTTAAAATATATTTAATTTAGTTAAATACTGGGAAACTTACCAAAAAATATAAAAAGGAAATAATTTAAAAAGCTATTAAAATTACAAAATTGAAAAAAGTAAGAAAAGGAGGGTTAAAAATAAAACTTGAAAGTGAGTTTTTTCCCACATGCTTTGCTTTACTTCCTGCTTTGTTCTTTCTATAGCCCAATCCAAATAGCCATGATAGCAGTCTTTCAATCTGTTAGAATCTGTGAGATGGACAGTGGGAAAGGATACAGGTTATTGACTATGTAGTTTCAGTTCATCAACGTTTTCTTCACTTTTTTCCTCGCTTAATAGATACTGGAGATGATGAAATAGAGAAAGCTCTATTAAGACTGCTGAAAACAGAAGAATTGCTTGACTTGTACTGGAGCTACAGGCTGAGATAGACTGGATTATTGGCCGTAGTCTGCCCCCTCCCTTGGAGCACCTGCAGGGTGCCTCCCACTAAAGGTGGAGGGTCCTCCCTGTCTCTTGACTTGGAATTCACCCAAGACACATGCTTTGGATATAGAAATATGACAAAGTAGAGGCCTGAAATGTGTTTGCTGTGTACCTCTGTCATGATCATTAAAACAATATGGCCCTGCTAGCCCACTAGTTCCAGAAAGAGAACCATGGGTTTTTAGTTCAGGAATCCCAGCTGAAAGATTGGCAGCCCAAATCAGAGCTTCCCAGTTACACCTGAGCCTAGAGCTTCCTGATCGTGATACCTCAATGCATGTGTTCCCTTGAGGGACTTTGAGACATTGTGGCTCCTTATTACACAATATTATCAAGGCAATAGCTAACATGTACACAGGCCACAGTGATGCATTCATTAACTGAACATCTTATGTGATTTTTGTGTTTTGGATAATGAATTACTGCTCTAAAGTAAAAGTCACAACAAGGGGGGACAGTTTATCTACATCCTCGGTGGTGTACCTGTGAGTTAAGTTCCCTGGCCCTGAACCTCCCCTTCCCACTTCCCACTTCCCACGTCACCTCTCCTTTCTGTCCAACTCAAAACAGGGCACGTGGAGCCCGACCCACACAGTGCGAAGATTAGCAGCCAGTGGGAATATCTGACCCAAGAAGAACCAATCAAAGGCTGTGTTAAGTGTCTTTCTAAAGAGTAGAAAATGATGAAGAGGTGGGGAAGTCCCGTCCCCAGAACTGAGAGCTCTGAAACCATGAGCCAGAATAGAAACCTTCCTCCCTTAAGTTGTTTATGTCAGGTGTTTTGGTCACAGCAACTAAAACATGACTAATAAATCGCTTCTATTCCCTTATGCTTTTAAACTGCTCTGTCAAACTTTAAAATCTCATTGTAGAGTTTTTGGTCTTTTTTAAATCTCAAACTATAACAGATTTCATTTACGTGAAAATGCATATATACGTGTTCATCCATAAAAATTAATGAATACCACTTTTATAGGATCTAAAAGGTAAAATGTCTTCTGAGAAAATCTTTAACTCATGTGACAGAATAAAAACTTTTTAAAGTGCTCTGTGCATTAATTACCTTCAGAAATTCTATTTCAGCAAACTTAGAAGGATTCTCTTTGAAGTTTCAAACAAGGAAAATTTAGATTTTCTTCTTGTGTAATGCCTACCACAGAGTCAGCACTTGCTGTATGCCTCCTGGAGGATTTAAAAGCCCACTGCACTAGTACATTTTATTGTTATTCACACACAAATAAAGAGCAGCAGAGAAGAGCTGGAGTAAACCGCCAACTGGTAAAACCATCTCAAGTAATGAAAATCCTAAGAATAAACCCTGGGTGAAGAGAAAACTAGCAGGAGGGAAAAAATCTAAATGTCAAAAGTAAAGAAACAAACAATAAAAAAAATTATTATTTTTTTAAAAAGATGTTTCCACATGGGATGCTATTTTTTAACCTAATTCTTATTGCTGAAGCCTCTGAACTAAAGTTTTTAGTGGAAAAACTGTATGACAAAAATCATATACATTTTAAAAAAATATTTCACGTTGAAGAAATCTTTCGATGGCTAAAAAAGTGTACTCTCCTGATAGAAATAAAAAATGGTGCAGAATCAGAAACAACACCTTTGTGCTTATGCAAAACATGAAGTAAGACTCAGAGTCATGGAAAAGACAAGGTTAGTTTAAAATGTTTATTGACCAAATGCCATGTTTGCATGTGGTATTTTTAATCATACCTTTTAAAATCTTCATTTGTATTCCATTTGGAGTCTCAGAATCAGTAAAATCTCAAATCTAAAGGAAAGAGTTCATCTTTTTTTACCCAATACCATGTATATATAAAATACATATATTAATTTTTTTTCATTCCAACTAGAGAAACATCACAGACTTCATGGCTTCCCTCCAAAGACTCTACCAGTCAGGCTTATTGGCTCAATTCCCATTCTACTCAAACATCTCTCCAGTTTGCTTTTCTTTGTCTTTTTCACATTTTAACTACACTGATTGTTTACTACTGATGCTTTGGCACTCCCCTCTGAGTGAGTCAGATTAAAAAGCAGCCTTAATATTCACTAAGTGATACTGGAAAAAATGACTTGCTCCATCATACACTTCACTTGCACAAACCCCTACAAATCTGGATTTGCACTTGAGTCTGTTCAAGTTCTTCTGTACAGTGAAAGGCCAATTCAAGACCCTCTGTGCTCTTGGCCAAAGCGTCTGTCTATAAAGCTTAGCACCTCATACTGGCTCCAGAAAACTCATTTCCAAAGGAGTAACAAATACTAAATGGCCTATTTAGAAAGTCCCATAAAATCTGAAACAGAACGGGAGAGTCTGGACTGGCAGATTCAGGGTTGCAGGCCATCAGGTAGGAAAATGCCATCTCCGCCAAGGCCCCCTCTACCTACATGAGACAAGCGGGCTGCCACGCACCCGCTGTTTCCCCTGATTGGAAACGATGGTGACCTTGGTGATGACCACCCAACCTAACTTGTGGACACTGCCTTTGCAGCCACTCCTCATGTGCAGCTTAGGGACTGTAGAGGGGCACGGGGCTCACCATGGCAGAGGTCACCCTGGCGTTTCCCTCGAGAAAATGCCTTCCATGCCAGCCATCTCTCCTGTAACTCAACCCACTCTGAAGAAAGAAATGACTTCTTAGCTATGTAGGTGGCCTGGTTTTAAAACAAGTTGCCTAGTGTGCTCTTGTCCCCTGCCAGACATTGGCACTCTGCACGTTTAAATATTTGCTTGGATGCATTTCTCCTGGAGTCCTTGTTCTTAGCACAACTAAGAGGTGCTCAGAACATGCCCAGGGCCTCACTTTCCTGGAGGATGGTCCAGACTGTGGAGCCAGAGCGGTTATAAATTGTGTGATGTTGGGAAAGACACTCCATACCATCCATGTTCCTCATTTACTCATCTGTAAAATGGGATAATAGAGGGACCTCACAGAATATTTATAGGTATCAAATGGTTTTATACATGTGAACTATTTAGAAAAATGTCTGTCAAATACACATCCCTAGTTCTTTCTAAGTTGTTTAATTTTCATTTGAAAGAATTATTATGGCCAGCTGAAGGTATGGAGAGCAGAGTGGTAGAAAAAAAATGTCATTTGGTGAATAATAGCAGCTAAGAGGAAAAGGAAAATGTCCTAGTCTGCCTGTATGCAAGGGCAATCCTGATGTCTCCCTGAGCAGTTTAATCAAATATTGATTTTCCACCTCCCTGTTCTGTGTCTTAAATCCCAGGGGTGTCTCCCTTCCTTCTTTCCCCAAGGCCAAGACTCTCGGACAAATGACAGTGCTAACGGGCATAGCCCTCCTGGCTCCCTGCACTAGTTGATGAATCTTCTGGAAACCAGTCCCACCACCCTCGAGTATGAAATAGTTCTGGTGAAAAGTAACAAGAACCCAGTAAAACTACTGGAACTAGGAACGTTGACATGAATAAGAAAGAACACAGATCCAGGAGCAGTGGCACATGCCAATGGTCCTAATCCTCGCAACTCAGGAGGCTGAGACTAGAGGATGATGAGTTCAAAGCCAGTCTCAGCAATGGCGAGGCACTAAGGAACTCAGTGAGACCCTGTCTCTAAATAAAATATGAAATAGTGCAGGGTGTGGCTCAGTGGTGGAGGGCCTCTGAGTTCAACCCAGTACCCCAAAAAAATAAATAAAAGAAAGAAAGAACACAGAGAGAAAACTGACAAGACTAGATAATTGATTGACATGAAAACAGGAAGAAAGAGGGAGGGGTCCAAGGACAGAATCGAGGTTCTGAGCTTACGGTGACCCTGTTTAATCTGTGAATGACATGTCTACACTCAAGGCTACTTGATGAATACTACACTCAGAGCCACAAAGCAAGACTGCTCTCTTGGCTCCAGAGCTCATAACCATCTGCCTGCTGGGCGTTTCCACTGAGAGCCTCACAGCAATATGCACTCAACAGACCCAAGCCATCCTTGTCTCCTGGAATGGCCACTCTTCTAATGCCCTGACTGGCCACTCACTTGACTGCTTAAGGCAGAAACCTGGACACCATCTTTGTCCCCTCCGTCCTCCTCCCCACCTCTGTCCAACTGAGAAGTACCACTGCTACCAGCCCAAGGCCACGCGTGCAACTCCAACCTCGCTGCCAACCATCTGCCCAGAACCATAGCTCAGTGCTGAACTGCCAAGGCCACGATGCCCCAGCCTCTACCTGGCCTTGGCTCTGTTTAGGTAGAAGGCTGCTGAGGACACAGACGCGGTGAAGTGAACAGCTTGCCGAAAATGGCTTCTCAGCATAAGAAGCGACACTACTGACTGACTTCCAAAGCTCCCTGCTCACACCCAAATGGATTCTCCAGGGTCTTGTCTCACTTCTCTCCTCCCAGAGCCCACACACTGCTCTTTCTTTTTTTAATTTTTATTTTTAATTTTTTTTTATTTTATTGGTTGTTCAAAACATTACAAAGCTCTTGACATATCATATTTCATACATTAGATTCAAGTGGGTTATGAACTCCCATTTTTACCCCAAATACAGATTGCAGAATCACATCAGTTAAACATCCACATTTTTACATAATGCCATATTAGTAACTGTTGAATTGTGCTACCTTTCCTATCCTCTACTATCCCCCTCCCTCCCCTCCCATCTTCTCTCTCTACCCCATCTACTGCAATTCATTTCTCTCCTTGTTTTCTTTTCCTATTCCCCTCACAACCTCTTATATGTAATTTTGTGTAACAATGAGGGTCTCCTTCAATTTCCATGAAATTTCCCTTTTCTCTCCCTTTTCCTCCCACCTCATGTCTCTGTTTAATATTAATCTTTTCCTCCTGCTCTTTCTTCTATGACTCAGAGTGCACATTCCCCACCCCAGGGCATTTGCATGTACTTTTCTTTCTTCTTGGAACATGGCCTTCAGACCACTGAACTGTGTCTAACTAATGTTAAGTGAACCTTCATGTCACAACTTCACATCACTTCCATAGTGACTCCTTTACACAGTCCAGTTTAGGTTTCATCCCAGTGTTTTCTTAAAGTATTCTCTTTCTTTTTCTTATCATACGTTCATCATAATTTATTGAAATGCTTTTTACTAATTGGTTATGTCAGTAGACAGTGTGTTTGTTTTGAGAGCTAAATTTCCAAGTTGAATTTCCAGTTCATGGCAGACCACAAGGCCTAGGAGAGGAGAGGACTGAAGAGGGACTGATGTAAACGTGCAATGTTGCAGGGCCATGAGGTGGTGGAAGGGGGAGGGCGAGGCAGAGGGAGTTCAGGGAGAGGGCTTTGAGAAATCCTGCATCCTATCTAGCCCAGGAGGGAAGACAGGGAAGGTAGGGGGTGGGGGGAGAATGAACAAGAAGATTCAGAAAAGTAACCAAAGAAGAAGCAAGTTTTAAGAGAGGCTGGAAATAACAATGGTTTGTGCTCACTATTATATCCCCTATCTCCCGAAAGAAGCCTAACACAGAGCAGATCCTAAATGAATGTTCATCAAATTAATAGCAAGGGTTAAAGTCTTCTGGAAACTACCAACAGGAAATGTATAAATCCAATGTGACACCTTCCTGCTTACTAACTATAGCTAGTGAATATAAGTGAATATAGCCCAGCTCTCTACATTGTAAAAACAAACAGTGCTTTTTCTTTCTTTTTTTTCCCATTGGTCCTGGGAATTGAACTGGGGGGCTGAAGGTTGGAGAGTGGCAAGAGGGCTCCACCCCTGAGCAACATCTCTCTGACATACATTTATTTATTTATTTATTTATTTGCTTTTTTGTTTATTTTTATTTTGAGACAGAATCTTACTAAATGCTGAGGCTGGCTTTGAACTTGTGATCCTCCTGCCTCAGCCTCCTGAGCCACTGGGATCACAGGCGTGTGCCAGCATGTCAGGTAAACATTTTCCTTTTTAATAAGCTATGTTGCTATGCAGGTGGAAAAATGAAAAGGAAAACAATTGAAGTAGGTAAAATGATGTGTTTATTCTAAAACTGAAGTTTTTGTATCCCACTCCCAGTGTTTCACTGCAAAACAAGATTTACAGCTGAATATGAATACACTTCTACTTTCTCTCAAATTAAGAAATAACATAAATATACAGAGGGACTCAATTTTGTTAATGTATTGCTCCATTGCAACTGAGAATATGGCTGAAAAAACATTCACTGACACCTCTGAAGTCACTTGTTCCCATCTACCCAAGGGCACACATAGATAAGTACATTGTTTTTTCTTTGCATTACAAATGACTATTTTCCTTTTCACCTGATCCCAACAGCTGGATCCTCCTCTGGAGCCTAGAACTCTGTTAATGGAAGTTCCTTCACTTGACAAGCTCTTCATTCAAAGAAGAAATGATGCAGGTCAATCGATTCTTGGCAAGTCATATTCCATCAGGTAATAAAGGTTGGACAGTAAGCTTGTGTGTCTCCAGCATTGCTCCTGAGCCAAAGGCTTCACCACTTACACATTTTGGAAAACTTGACCTTTTTATCCCTCTTAGTAAAAAAGGGTTCTTTTCTCCTCTCAAAATCAAACCACCCAAATCCCCCAAAAACTTGGCACAATAATGTGCCCATTTATTATTTCATCAAATTTCTTTCCCTTTTTTTAAGTTTCACTTTGACACAGGGTCTCACTGAGTTGCCCAGGCTGGACTCCAGCTTGAAATCCTCCTGCCTCAGGCTCCCAAGAACCTGGGATGACAGGTGTGTGTGCCCATGTGCCTGTGAATGCTGATCAGTGAACATGGTGACAGCTGATGGATGCGATGGAATCACAGTGAGAAGAAACCTCCGTGGTCCTGCCAGGGTCATGAATCTAGAGAGCAGCAAAGTGTCCAGAAGGGGCCTGTGAGAGAGGACAGCCCAGCACTGCGGGGTGAAAGGAAAGCTGCGAAGGTCACTCAGTGAGAAGGCTTGATCCAGATCTGCCTGTGGTCAGTCAGGGCAGGGACAGAAAGTCACACTCAGGATGCACAGGTTGACAGTCTACCTAAACGGTGGAGTCCTGACCTGAGCCCAAGTCCTGCCCCAGACCCTGCTGTCCATGGGGTCTCTGCACCTCATCCTCGTGGGCCTGGGATTGCACATCAGTGAACAGAACCCCAGAGGAACAGAGGATCAGAGCATCAACGGCAGGTGAGAAAATGGGTGCTTTCCCTGAGGCCTATCTTCCTCCCCAGAGGAGTCCTGACTTTCCTGCTGAAGCCAACTCATGCCTAGGTGCCTCGCAAGGGCGCCAGACAGGGCCATGAGTCAGAATCCATGCCACCAACACAGGGGAGGACCTTTTCTCTTGTGGCTTTGAGGCTTTTAATAACCCACAGTTTGTAAATATCATGATTTTAAGATTCCCTGTGTCCTCGCTGGTCCTGTTGGCCAAGACAGTGTTCCTATCACTGTGCAGTATTGGTCACTGTCCCCCGTGAGCCTGCAGGTTTTGAGTATTTCTCCAGTGACTCCTCAGCATTACTGCCCACTCTGCATCCCTGAAATCAATCCCTAAGACCAACGTTCCAGAGTCTCTCAAGGGCACACAGGCCTTGACTGACCACCTTGTTGACTGACCAGGCCCTTTCTCTGATGACCCTGCCCAGATTGACATGTTTTGATGGCCCTCCTCCCTTTCCTTCCCCTGTCCTGTGTTTTATTGCTTTCACTGCTTCATGCTTGTGACCACTCCATGTGCTCAAATCCCAAAGAACAGAGACACCTTTGGACTCCCTGCAGCACCTGTCACAGTGCTGAGAGTGGAGATCTGAGCCATATTCATTGTGGCTGATTGACTTGAACTTTACCACAGGTGGGGAAAAAGCAGCATGCAGCCAGTTACCAGCTGGATGCTGAATATAGTGAAAAGGGCTTGAAACAACACACTGGAGTGAATTCACATCCCTAAATATTTGTCCCAGGATTTGCAAAATTACTTGTTTACAGTCTCGACTGTAGTAAATTAAAATTTGTATGCAGTGAATATGGGTATATTTACCTGTGAGAGTCTGTAAACAAGTCTGGATGGTGCCTTGCATTTTGCCAGAGGGAGTGGTTTGTAAAGTAATGCCAGTGAGCCATTAAGTGTGGAGATTCCTTATTGGTTGACTGCTATATCTAGTTTATGTTAATTAGATAAGCTGTGTGGAATGTATAAATACCCCTCCTGTCCTACAATAAACGGCTCCCACTCCTGCTGTATCAATCTATACAAGTTCCTCGTCACCCCCAGGTTATTTTGCTGCAGCCAGACTGTGGCATTTACCCATTAAACTGCAGCCCACACCTCACCCTGCAAGGCACTTTGAGGTTTGTGACTTCAGTGGGAGGAACTAGAGTTAAATGCACCTGGACTCTCCCTTGGCAGACTGACCTGTCCTCCCAGGCCGTGGGCTCCATGAGGACAGTACCTGTTCACTGGGGTCCTTGGATGCAATAGGTTGATGAAGCAGTTCATGAATCTTCTAAATATGTGAGAAACAATGACTTCACCATGGGGTCACAATGAGGTGGTCATAATAAAGAATAGCTAACATACAGCCTAGGTGCCAAGTTCCCTGCTCAGAATTTTATAGTCACCACATAATTCTGTTCCTCTTAGGAGCCTGTGAGTGGGACATCATCATCCCTATTGGGGAGATGAAGTGAACTGGCCAGCTGAGGTCACAGAGTCAGTAACTGTGAACGTGCCACGTGAACCCAGCTGAGACTCAAACATTTGAAGCACTGAGGGAAGAGGGAGGGAGGCAGCGATTCCTGGGGCCCAGGGTAATTCCTGGGGCTGGAGCTGAGGCTACAAAGGGAGGACCAGGGAGGAGCGAGAGGTTTCAGAAGGTCAGACCTGAGTAATAGAACAGGTTAACAGAGAGGAACCAAAGGAAAGGTCTGGCAGGAGGGAGAGAGGGGCGACTTTAGGAATTTGGGGTTCTAAGTTCCAAGGGAAAATCCATCTATGGAATTTGAGTGTGTGCAACCCAGTGTGAGAGGCAGAACGAGAATCTGCAGAGGAAGACTTCAGGAGTGTGAACTTTGGAACTACTTCTCAGAGATCCATGCTGGGGCCTATGAGCAAAGGAAAGATAAACAGACATGAACATAAAAACAACAAGAAGCAGCGTGCATTCATATGTGTGTGTACATGCATGTGCACAAAACACACACACAGACACACACACACACACACACACACACACCCCATTCATTCCCTGAGGGCTTGTGTCACATAGTTATGTTTCAGTGTGAATCTTAATCAAGTTTGATTTTCCTCTGACAGTTACTTTTCCCTGTTTCCGTGTTCAAGTTTAAGACTCGGTCTTCTTTTATGAAAAACCATATTCATACCAACATGAAAGTTCTTGTCTTCCATATAGAAGGAAAATTAGAAAACAATAGAATTGTAAGAAACAGCTTCATTGTTAGGACTGATAAATCGTACACTGCCCATCAGTCCATCTGTGGAGTAGCAGAATGTAACAGAGAAGTAGATCATTTGCATTTGAATACATAAGCAGCAGATCCTGTAAAAAAAGATTCCATTTAGCAGGGATGCAAGACCCTGGTATTTTGCAGGGCCAAATTGGTCTTTAACCGACATTGCTAGCTTAGGCTTCTGTTCTAGGTAACTCACTTGCTGGGAAAATAACACTGTCTACAGAGTCAAGGCTATTTAATAAAGAACAGTAGAGGAAGATTTTTCATACTTGGGCTTAATGTCTTTGGGCAAATAATCTTGACTTGTGACTCACTTTCCTCATTCAGAAATGGGGAGAATAAAGAGTTTGCTTCTAGGACTGCGTGGGGCAGTAAGTATGTTCCTCTGCTTCCAAGAGTAGAACCGAGGAGGTGCCAAGTGGATCTTGTGCTGCTGCTTCTATTATCCGTGGAACATTTGGCTACTAACCCTGGTCACAAATTTCCTATGGACAAATTAGCACTCATGATAAGACTGATGCACAGCTGCTTCTGCCACACAAAACACGACAGAGTGCTTCAGCAATTTTTATTACCAAAGATGTTTCTTTGGTTTGCAGTGTGGGAATGTAAGTTCTGGAGAAAGTGACTGCACAGGACCTTTCCACCCATCTCTCTTTGCCCTCCTTCTTCTTGTGAATCATGACTCCTCAAGCCCATGACCCCACACCCAATCCTCACCAAGGACAGAAAATGTGAACATAGATGGTAATACAAACTCACCAATCTCACTGTTCAACAGGCAATTTGTCTATAATAACAAGTCTCAACTGTTCAAAAATACAGTTAAAATTAAGCATAATTTTCTTTAAAAATTGGCTAGTATTAGTCAATTGAAGTTTCATTTCTTTTTTTCCCCTAAATACACATTCGTAATAGTAGGCTTTATCCCTCCTGCTAGCGACTTAAATGAATTTCAGTTGCATTTAGTATTTAGAGGTTAAGTGAGTACAAAGACACTAATATTAAAAGGACAGAGGAAGCCACCTGCAGCTCCCTGCAGCAGCCAGCAAGCCCTTCCTCAGGGAGGGGAAGGCACGGGCACCTCAGGAGCCCAAGGGGAACTGCTTGGATGTGTCACTCACGGCAGGGCACAAGAGCATCGCAGGCAAGCAAGAATCCCCTAGGAGGCAGTCTGAGCCCTGTGTGAAAACCCCTGATTCAACCCAGCTGCAGGGTGCCTGGCTTACACTTCACTTGTTACACTTAATCTTTGCTGCAATAAGGAGATGAAATATTTTGTTTCTCTTTGGTGAAAGGAATAAAATCTGTAAAATGAGCAGTTAAAATAACATCTTGTGTGTGTGTGTGAAAGCCTCATGTTTGCAAATACAGCTGAAATGGTACATGTATCTCATTTAGATAGATGCTAGTGGACATACTAGTAAAATAATTATTATTAAAATTTCATCTACCCCTTCATTTTGTCATTATTATTTAAAGGGTCAAAGCTGTCTATGTAATGTCTGGATTAAGATACCAATCTGTACCAGCTCTTATTTCATAAGACTCTTTGCTCTGTAGAAATCTGTGTCAACTTAAGTGAACAAATGACAATTTTCTTATGGATCAAGAAAATGTACATCTGCTTATATTTACCATCTATAATAGCTTTTTCAGACTCATCTGTTCTCTAGAAACAAATTTGGCATTTGACACTGATCTCCTGTGACCCCTGAGATGGTCTTAATGCTTCCTTTTGTTTAAGGCTCTCAGAAACACAGACTTAATTAGATCCAAGCACACTGTGATTGATTTCATTCATGCAGAACTTGCTCTATATTGTACTGTGCATAATGTTATATGGCACATTCACTTTTATTTTGTGCATTTATAATTGCTATATGTTTTGTATGAAAAGAGGTAATTTGAGCTGTTGAAGGAGCTATGGTGATATTATAAAATAGAACAGCAGATAGTCACACTGTCAAGGAATGTCATTTTTCACATTTTTAAACTCATGAGTGCTCAACATTAAACTACTAGAGTTTTAGTACCATGGCCCATGATCTATTTTGTAGTATATACTTATTGATATATTGACATCTATATCTATTATTATAATACTATGGTATATATTATATATGTTATACATTGATATGGATATAATATCTACTGACATGCTTATATATATAACATTCATCAGATATTCATTGTATTAGACTCAATTATATCCTGTAACTCAATACATCTTGCTAATATATTTGGTCACGTCACATGTATTACAAAGTCCCTTTGTAAGATAACTTTTTCATAGGACACTCAGAAATACACAAAGATGGCTCTTGACCCACAAATCACAAAACAGGAACAACAATACTTAGACCTATTTGTGGAGCAGAGTATTCTTACTACGATGGTCTTCTGCATGTGTACAAGACTTCTTTGTATATTCCTGCAGCTAGGAGGGAAATAAAAACCCTTTAGATTGTTTAAGTAAATACCAAGCTGTTAAACATTAGTTCAAGTAACTGTATGAGATAAATATTGATTCAGACATGTAATAAATCTATGAAGATGACTTCTCCGCGCTTACTTTGAAGAGATTTTCCCCAGCAGGGCAAGGATGTCATTTCCTTGATGGCAGATGCGGTTTTAAGACTTGTCAAGGAGGAAGCATGTCTTGCTTAGGCATCTCTGCTCTTCTCCAGCTGAGGAATGCAAGCCAGGGTGCACTATTATTGTTAGACTACAAAGAAGAGACCACCCCAGTGGCTCGTGTGAACACTGTCACAGCTGCTCCTCTTACCTTTGAAATCGTTCAGGGTGATGCATGAAGAAGGGGCTGCTTTTATCAGCCTCCCACTCAGGGTATGTTCAGCCCACTGAGGAAAATACTTGTGATACACTGCTGACAGAAAACAAAACAGAGCCCACACAGCGGGCTGCTGCCAATCAAGGCCTGCAGCTGTGATGGGGGGCATCCGATGACTCCACAGGCTTGTCACTAGGACCTGTGCTTCACTTATCAGTGATCACAGATCTCCATTGTCCCTAAGCAAGGGGAGCCCCTAAAAACCCCTGGATCACCAATGCTGACATGCATACATGGATGGATGGATGGATAGACAGACAGATAGGCAGAGAGAAAGACAGGATGAATGAATATATGTATATATTCCTTTCCACAAAGCACATCTTTGCTCCCATTAGATTGAATCTAATGATTAGCAGAGGGAAAAAAGTTTGAGCTGCCAACTCCATATCACCCCATTCGGATAGCATCACTCAAGTCCAGACTCCTACTCTCTCTCCCCCGAGCTACCAGGGTGGCTCACCTGCCTCCATGGCCCCTCCAGGGAGTTTCTATTGTGCCACTCACCCTTCCCCAGGGACTCCAGCCATGCGTGGCTTTCCCCTGGTAATCCTTACCAGACAGCTGCCCCAGCCTCCTGTGCCTGGTCTGCACAGCCCTTCTCTCATGTACCTGGCTTCTCCTTGGTCTTCAAGGTTGAGTCTCTTTCTATGGTCAAATCTTTATTAAATGCTGTCATGGCATTAGTGAGTCTTCTTCCATTGCACTTACTAATGTGTCAATAAGAAATGATCAACTCTAATTTTCTATGTTAGCAATTCTATCACTGTTTATCATATCAATGAGCACAGGGTATTGAAGTTATGTGTCTCCCATCCCAAATTGCCAAAACATCATGACTTAGGACCTACTGTGAGCACCATGCCAAGCTCTGGGTGTGTGCTGAAGACCAAAACTGCCTCAGTCCTGACCCGCTCCTGTAAATTTTTTGTGGTACTGGGGATGGAATCCAGGGCTTTGTGCATGCTAGGAGACTGCTCTCCACTGAGCTCTAACCTGATCTCATGACCTTCCTACCTTGGCTCCCCAGGTAGCTGGAGTTGCAGATGTGCTCTTTTGATGCATATAGTTTAAAGAAAAAAAAATGACATAAAGTAAGTTTCAAGTTACAAATCTAATAGGTGTGGGACGAGGTCAGGGGAACTGGGTGTGGAGGTTGAGGCTGTTGAGGTCAAAGTCAGGAGGGGGGGTGAGGAGGAAGAGCAAGGGTCAAGGGTCGGGGCCCACAGGAAGGGAGAAGAAAACCTAGTTAAGGCAACAGCAGTTGCATGGGCTTGGAGAAATACCCTTGAGCAAAGTGTGAAAGAAAGAACTGTGGAAAAGAGTAAATGCTGGGCTTTGTGAGCTTTTCAATGAAGTGTGGACCTGACCCTGAGGGTTCTAGAGAACCAATGCTGTACACTGGCAGGTTCCCAGTGCTCAAAACGGTCTTCACAAATCACTGACACCGTAGATCTGCATCATGTATGAAAGGCACTGAGTAGAGAAGATGCTACTTTATTATTTTAAAGCATTAGGTAAGTGCCAGGTGCGGGGGCACACACCTATGATTCCAGAGGCTTAGAAGGCTGAGGCAGGAGGATCATGAGTTCAGAGCCAGCCTCAGGAACAGCCAAACGCTTCTCAACTTGGTGAGACCTCTCTCTAAAAAAATACAACATAGGGCAGGGGGTGTGGCTCGGTGGTCCAGTGCCCCTGAGTTCAATCCCAGGTACCCAAAAATAAAAAAAAAGCCTTCAATGAAAACTTTAGTAAACTCAGAATTCCCATGTTCAGGTCCCTCTCATTATTTCAAAGTCATCTATTTGGGAAAACTTAGACCAAGTAACACAAGATCCACATTTCTATTCAATTATATTTTATAATCTATAAAAAGAAAACTCCTCCAAAGTACACATTCATGAATAATGAATAATTTAGAAAGTCTAGAACAGATTTTTACATGTTGATATGTGTTTGTGTGATACATATAATATTCCATTTGAAATAATGCAACAGTGTAGGTTATCAAACTGAGACAAAAATATCAATCAACATATTTAACAGCAGCAATATGTTAATGGGTCTGACTTAATATATATATATCATCCAATATCTTTTAATGGAGCTTATGAATTTGTATATATCTTATTAAATATCTTATTAAGCAGCTCATTACTTTGAATATATCTTATTAAGTATCTTTCATTTCTTAGTTTCATTAATATCCAGCCTTACATTCTTAATATTTTCTTTCATTCAATTTCAAGTGCTTGAGTTAGATGTTCCCTGCCTTGAGTCTGAGTGCTGACCAGCCCATAGGTGCCTTGCGACTCCAGACTGAGGCAGCCGAAAGCACAGAGGGAGATTCTGAAAGGAAATACATTCATTCCTCTTTTTTTCTTGATATGATGAATTTACTTACTGCCTTTTAAAAAGCGGCTGATTAGCTTTTCAAAAGCTGCTGGAAATAAATTATAAGGAATATACTAATAGATGATACATATTCAGATGGACAGGACAATGATCTTCTCGGAGTTCAAACTGTCACTGTGGAACTACAGGTTTCCACACACACTCTGGGTCACCTCCTCAGGTATGGGGAACTAGAAAGACATTCCTCCTGGCTTCACAGCAAAGCAAGCTAGACAAGTCACAAGTTCAAGACTTTTTTGAATCTATCAGAGCGCTGTGGTCACAGGGCCACCCTGAAGCCCAAAATCCAGGAAAAAACCTAACTGCAGAGAAGCCAGCACTTGTCCTTGGGGCAGAGACCACAGCAATCGGGGGAGGTACAGACTGGAGGAGGAAGAGCAGAGTGGAGCCCCGGGGGCTTCGGATAAAAGGGAGGCGCAGGGTTCGCATCCTCCATCTGACCTTCTCCAGGGACCCCGCGGGCTTCATCTGTGTCTTCATTGGTTAAACAGCAACAGTCCTGGCTGGGAAGCACTGGGAAGGAGATTCTTCCTCAGACTCTTCCCCACCCACACCCCAGGGAAAAGCCTTAGGGGGAAGGGGGAAGAAAATACTACTGCCCCAGGGAACCATCAAATAGGGGGCATCCCACAGCAAGGGAGGGGACAGGACTGCCAAGACCACCCACCCCCAAGAGCAAACGTACAATGTTGGCTTGCTGGGAAAGAAGCCCCCCCTCCACCACCGCACTAAGGGGAGGTGTGAGGAAAGAAGTGTTTGAGAGCAGCTAGGAGACAGAGAAGGAGTAAAACCCCCTGGAAATCCACCCCACACCACACACAAGGTATCATCCGAGGGGCAGCCGGCAACCATACCAAGCCTCAAATTGCCTACCTCCCCCTTCCTCCCCACACTGAAGGCCCCACAGGAAAACACGAGGGGCTCACCTGCAGGTACAAGAATGACTTACTTCTACCTCAATTGTTTCCATAACACATTCTGCTTTCAACAAGCAATCATAAAAATCTAAAATGATAAAAATTATTGCAAAAGAGGACCAAAGTTGACGAATGTATACTACCCATTTTTGAGGTGTATGATAAATCTAGTGTGATCAAGACAGCCTGGTATTTGCTATAGATACACACAGAGACTGTAGAGATAGGTCAGCATTAACACAGGAAGCTCATGTTATACAAAGCTGCAAAGGTAGTCAATTGAATAAGGAGAAATTTTTTCCACAAATGATAAGAACTGGATGTCCAGATGCAAAAAAAAAAAAAAAAAAGATGAACCTGGATCCATATCTCACCCTTCATACAAAAATCAGCTCAAAATGGATCAAAGCCTTCAGTGTTGAACTCTAAAGCATCTAGGAAAATCATTTTGTGATTTTGAGTTAGGTAAACAGTTTTTAGACCCTACCCCAAAAGTAGGATCCACAAAAGAAAAATAAATTGAGAACTTTTATCTGTATCAAAATTAACTTTCCGACACTGATAGAATAAAAAGTTAAACAAAAGACTGACAGAATATATTTCAGATTGAAGACTTATATTCAGAATACATGAAGAACCCTCAAACAATAATAAAAAAAAACTACTTTTTTTTTAAATAGGAAGAAGACTGAAACAGACACTTTAGAAAAGATACAGGGGTGTCATAGAACGCTCAGTGCTACACAAATTAAGGACAGTGTCACTCCCCTGAGTTCTGAGGAGGCTGACTCCTTGCTACACAGTAAGCTGAAGGTTTGGTTTTTCAGAGGCAGATTAGGTTTATTTTATACTTGATATCCAGAACAGTGCTCATTCATTCCAGTGTTACATCTTTAAACATAAAAATGTTCAACATTATTAATTAATTAGGGAAATTTATAATTAGGGAAATTCAAATCAAAACTACCAGGAGATAACATAGACTCTCTGAACTGAATGAATCCTGAAAACATCAAGGATCTGGGCCACTATAGAGCGTGCACACAGCCACCTCCACCTGCACAATCACTTGTGAGGTTAGAGCTTCCTAACATGCACCTATCAGGGCTCAGCAATGCCCCTTCCTGGTATTACTAACTGAAACTTGCAGCCACACACACTCACACATACAAATGTACATAAGTGTTAATAGTAGCTTTATTTATAATCCTCCAAACTTGGAACAACCCAGATTTTCTTCTGCTGGTGAATGGGTAAACAAACTAAGTATCCATACAAGAGAAGGCCACTCTGTCATTAAAGGAAAAAACCCAACACTTCATACAACGTGGATGAATCTTAAATGCATTCTGTAAATGAAAGGACCCACATTCAGAAGACTGCATGTAAGACTACATGTATATGACACATAGACAAACAAAATTATAAGGACAGGTCAGTGGTTCCAAAGGTTGGCATGAGGGCAGGGTTCTACAAAAGACAAACAAATGGGAATGTGGGGGTGACAGCTGCTCTGTATCATCACTGGGGAGGATTCATGACTGTGTATCTGTCAAACTTACAGAAGTGTATTCCACAGAGAGTCAATTTCACTGAATGCAAATAAAACTGATAATTTACTACTGTTAATCTGTCTCTGAAAAAACAAAACCTGCAGCTCCCTGCGGAGCAGCAAGAAGTCAGCCAAATCAGAACTCAGGGGCTGACGTTATCCTTAATTTGTATACCACTGAGCAATTCATTTAGAAAAGAAACTTGTTAATGGGATGTCTTCTTCTCAGTTGGTATCTGGAGGTTCCAATGCTCTTAGACCAGCTCATTTCCATGGAAGGTGCCATCTGCTCCTAGTAGCACACTGAGTCAAAACCCTGTGTCTCTGTCTTCTAGGACAGGACCAGCCATCAGCTCTTGGTGAGCACACTCACCTCCTTGGAGAGCTCCTGGCTCTGGGGACAGAGCCCTTCACATGTAGGACCTGCCCAGCTGTCTGCTCCCTGCTACAGTGTTCACCCCTCTTCTCCACTCCCTGGAGCTCAGCCCAGGTGTCACTTACCACGCAGGTCTTTGCGACACACTGCTCTAAAGCTACCAGGTAAGGATCTCAACATCTGTACTGCTAGAACAGGCATCAAGGTCCTTCACGACTGTAATTAAGGAACCAAGGAACTGGGGTAGAAGGAGCCACCTACATATCACTGACCATTAGATTTTTTAGCAGTTAGCAAAGGACCCTGCAAAAAGTGAGGATCGATAAATACTTACTGACTGAATTAATGAACAAGTAGGTTTATTTTAGTGTTGATATCCAGAACAGTGCTCATTCGTTCCAGTGTCACATTTTTAAAAGTAAATTCAACAGTTCATTGCTGGCTCACACTCAGCTCCAAGGGAGCTGTTTTAGTTAATTTCATGTGTTAATCTGGCTGGGCCGGGGGGTGCTCAGGCACTTGTCAAACATTGCTCTGGGCATGTCAATGAGGGTGTTTCTGAATCAGTGGACCAGTGAGCAGACTGCTCCCCTCTTGTGGGGGGAGTTGAAGCCCTGCCTAGAAGAGAGAGCTGATGTGGCCACCTGATGCCTGAGATGGGATACCAGCCTTTCCTGTCTTCAGACTCAACAAACTCAGTCCTTCTTGGGTTTAGAGGATGCTGACTTTCAGACTAACACTTCAACTACCAGCTCTGTGGATTCTCAGGCCTCTGAATTCAGATTGGAACTATCTGTTGGTTTTCCAGGTCTATAGCCTGCTCATGACAGAAGCTGGAACTTCTAACCTTCCATAACTGTCAGCTAATTCCTTATAATAAATCTATTTGTTAGTGGTTTCTCAGGAGAACTCTAAAATAGGACCTCCTATAAAATTTTTCCCTTACATTAGTTACTTTCTTAAATTCCTGACATACTTGGACTTTTTTAGGCACACTCGGTATCTTGTACCCACAACGCATCCATTTTGCTTCCTATCATCTTTGCAGTGCTGCCCCCACTTCACTGTGTCCAAGGACTGAATATGGCCCACTGTGTGACTTTTTGGTTTGGGTTCTAGGAAGAAACAAACTAAACTGCTCTCCAGAGATCTGCTAAACCTACACAAAAACAAACAAAACAAAAAATGTGTCATCATTAGGAAAAGGGTACTTTTCAAATATGGCAAAACCTAGTGTGGTCACTTCAGAGGAATACTGGGGACTCAATATTTTCTTTAGACTTCAGAGGTGCTCTAAAGAAACAATCCTGTACTGACCCGGTATTCCAATTCCGAGTGCAGGGGTCACACAGTTCCTTAGCTGTCATGCTCCTGGTGAGTACGTCAGCGTGTCACCATAAAAATCTCAAAGGCAAAGCTCCCTCCACACACCACCTCACCGTCACTGGCTCTGGCCCACTGTAATATCGAGGGAAGTGCACCTTCTGAGAAAAGTCTGATTTTTTAATATCAATAATAGTTCTATTTCATGCCAGCAAGAGCATTTCCCCAAACCATGTATTTCCAACTAAAAAGTTAAAAATAATAGATATTGAAAACTAAAACTTGAACAAAATGTGGCTCAGTACAGCCCTGGCCTACCATGTGAGGCCCTGGGTTTGTCCTCTAAAAACACAAAGTAAATGATTTAAAAATTCTAAAAAAGTTGGACAATACAAAAAAACTAAAAATATTTGCAGCTATTTGAAATAAACAGCATTACTTCTTTAAACACTTTTTCAATTGAAGGTCACAGTTTACTCTAACTAACTGCCATAGGCTCCCAACATTTCCCCAATCCTCGAATGCTGTTAGGTCCACTATTTTTGTTCAAATAATAGTACCAGAGAACTCATTTTCAATCAAAGGCAAAGTTATATTTCATTAAATTCATTGATCTTTGAGAGAGAATGTGAAAGCAATAAAGAAATATAGATAGAAAGAATTCACTGAAGACCACATACCCTAAGCAAATGTGTGTCTCCAGCATGTTTTCTGAGATAAACTCTTCAATCATGTTTGTTATTAAATAGCACCAACATGCTTTGACTCAACACAAAGCATTTCTTTGTTACGGACTTGGGAGAACACGGTGTAGGAATGCGAGGAGGAGCAACCAGACAGGACTCAGACAGGAGAACAAGCCAGGTGGAAAGGAGCAGAGAAAGGTTCTGGGGCTCACACTCTGAACAGAAAGGTAACTCTCCCACTACACTGCACTTGGGACTCAGAACTCCTCAAGTTTCCTGCATGCACACACACACACTGTGCCTTCCAGTGATTCTAAAAGTGAGAAGAATACTTCAATCTTTAACTCCCTGAATGCTAAAATTCCAGTTATTTCCCTGGCCTATGAGCAAAGCAATATTGATGCAATAATCATGGAATGTTACTGAAACACAGTTTTTAGGAGCGATTTCTCATTCTGCTCTAAATATACAAAGATTTTGATTTGTCATGCGATTGTTTACCCCTTCCTAAGTCTCCTAAATAGTGCAGTAAGAAGGAAAAATAGATTTTATCTGAAAAATTGTGTGCATCTGGTGAAATAAAATGGGGACAGAAGAGAAAATTTTGAATACAATAATAGCAAACCAAAATTACTGATCTACTTGAAAGCAGTGTATTATTTCAAGCTGCTCTACTTCCAAAAGTGGATAAAGAACCAAAATTCTCAAGTAATAAACACAGGGAATCATATTCGAACCCTGAAAAGTATGTCTAAGGAGTGATACAACTGGCAGCTGTTTTTAATCAGTGGCTTTCTCCTTGGATGTGATGGTCACAGGGATGAAAGGTATTTGTCTCATAAATCAAATATATTTGGTGTATCTGCTAATTCATTTTTTCCTTCAAACACACCTAAAACTTGAACATAAACAACCATCTAGCTATGGTCCAAATTTCTGCATTCCTCCCAAGATTCACAGATTTAATCGTAGCCTCCAACGTGTCAGGGGTGGTCTCTAGGCAATGAGTGGGTAGAGGGGCACAGCCCTCAGGAATGGGATATTAGTGCCCCTGTAAAGGAGATCTCAGAAGCTGGCTCATCCTTTTGCTACCTTATGAGGACAGAGCAAGAAGGTGTCAGCAATGATCTTCTGTGATTTATCAGAATGTGCCTTCAATACACAAAGATTGCTGTTGCAGGTTTCATCTTGTTGCTGCATGCTAGCTACTGCAAAGTCACCAAGGTGCACCCACCCAAAGTACCCTCAGATAAGACACTGTTTAAAGTATCAATACTTTTTTCTACATTCATCATCAATTACCTTGATTTTAAGAAGTTTTAAAAATCAGATTACACTTAGGCTATGTTTTGGATAAATGTCCCATAAAGGCCCATGTGATAAACATTAGGTCCCCAACTTGTTGTTACTGGGAAGTAACAGAACCTTAAAAGGTGGGACCTACTTGGAGGTCTTCAGGTCACAAAGGGGGCCTTTGAATGAGACAGTGGGACCCTTGCCCCTTCCTCGTCCTCTTTCACCACCAGGCCATGAGAAGAGTCCTTCTACTTTGCCACCAGTCCCACCCGAGGCCTAAAGGCAATGGGTTCACCTCATCAGGGACTGGATACTCTAAAACTGTGAGCTAAAGTAAATCTTTTCAAAGTTGATTAGCTCAGACATTTGTTATAGTGACAGTTTACTGACACCAAGTAGCATTAGCATATTATCTATTTTGAATATTGGAGCTGAAATGTCATTATCATCTGGTGAAATTTAGCATCAAAACAGTATAAATCTAGGGGCTGTGCAGGGGGCTCAGTGGCAGAGTACTTGCCCAGAGCATGAGGTCTGCTTGCTCTAAAAAGCAGTTCTGAGCACTGAGTACTTTCTGAAATCATGGACCATCTCTTCATTAACAAATTGTTAAATTGTCTAAAAAACCCAGACTTTAAAAATTAAGTTCCTACAGAAGATGAGAGTAAAGCAGAAAAATTAAAGTATTAGTAATTTTCAATCAATATATCATGTATTCTCTTGGAAAACAAACTTAGATTCTATCTTCTTTTCTTAGAAACAAAGTTACCCCAATCATTATCTAAAGCATGTGGAAAAAGAAGAAGAAAAAGAAGTATCATTAGTAGTTTCAACCAGTTTGGGATGGAATATTACCTATTAGTTTAAAAGAAAAACCAAAAGAACCTAGTAAATGTACTTGAAAATTAAAATCAGGAAAAAGTTTGCCCAAAATGTGGGATAATATGTGTCCCTGAATTTTTGCCTAGTGACTACAATACTTTCACATTTTTTTTTGAGAGAGAGAGAGAGAGAGAGAGAGAGAGAGAGAGAGAATTTTAATATTTATTTTTTAGTTATCGGTGGACACAACGTCTTTGTTTGTATGTGGTGCTGAGGATCAAACCCAGGCCGCACGCATGCCAGACAAGCGTGCTATCACTTGAGCCACATCCCCAGCCCAACTTTCACATTTTTTGAACTGTCTAGTCCTTGCTAAAACATAGCCCAGAGATATGGAACATGAAAATAAAAAGAAAGATATAACCAAAGAGAAGAAGAGTCAGAAACAGAAAAGCCACATTCTTTAAGCCTTGCTTGCCCCAAAGCCTGAGGTGGCACCTGGGTGCGTGCTGGTGGGAGTGAAGGGACTAGGAGTCCCCAGCCTCCAGACTAGGACTCACTGGCTGAAACCAGAGCTGGGACAATACAACAATTAAAAAAAGATGAAATTAAAAATGTGGGGAGTATGCTCAGTGGAGCACACAGAGCTAGCCGCAGTGGAGACAGCAAGTGACCACTTCAAGTCAATACTGAATCTAGAAGTCAGCAGCTTGCAGGAGGAACTTGACATTCCCATTTGCAGCCCTCATAGTCGGTCACCCTGGGGACAGAATGGTAAAGTGATCAATAACCCCTGGAGTAAGAATAACAGAGTTCCAAGAGGGGGAATAAAACTCAGCACTCAGCGAGAAGGCAGCAAACCCAGAAGTGTGTACTCGCGTCTAAGCTAAAGTAACTCAGAAAATTGCTAAGGGCTTAAAACATGCAATTGTATTGTTCAGAGAAATAAGGGCAGGGGCAAAATTGACTTTTTAAAAAGGAAAAAACTTAATGAGCAGAGGCATAAATCCAGTAAAACAAGGAAAGTCAAGGGCCTTCTGCAGGATGAAGCACAGTAGGCCCCAGCACCAACCTCCCCTGTAGCAACTGGCAACTGAGAGAGAAAAATGACAACTGTATTTTTACCGACATGAGGGGGTTGCTAAAGCAAGAAAATGAGATGAACTGAAACTCCAGAGCAGGAGCTCTTTCAAAGTGAGGAACAAAGTGACTGCTGGTTTCTTCTCAGGGGTCATTTGTTGATTTGGGGACACATGTAATTCTACAGGTGCAGACTAATAATTGTGACTGGGCTGCCTTAAGGGACTCTACCAAGGGAGCAAAGCCAGCAAGGTTTGTAGGAGTCAGTGTGTCCCTTTTAAGGAGCAGAGTGCATGTGTAATGGGTCCTGAACACAAGGTTCATTTTCCCTAAGGGACTTTGCTAAACTGTGGGCTGTGCTTAGAAGCCTGAGAGACGAGGCCAGGTGTGTCTAAAGCCACCTTGAGGGCTCCACTGGCGGCATGTGAGAGAAGAATTCTGCTAAGCCAGAATGCTTGCTTTAAACACAAAACTCCAGGATGTGTAAGAAATCAAGGCCAAAAGCACCACACATTAACATCTCCCAGGGAAGTGAATTAGCAAGTCCTCAGAGCTGAGCAGAGCTGACCAGCCAAACCACGCCAAGCACAGACAGGAAGCAGAGGCCTTTCCAAGGTCAGTAAGGACCCCAGTCCAGCTTGCTCTCACCTGCACCAGTTCCTCACCAGCCTGGCCAAGCAGGGAGGGGGAAAGCCTTCTCTGCCACCGTGATCATCTATCACCATCTGACATACAATTAAAAAATTGTTAGATAGGAAAAGGCAAAGAATAGGAGATTAGTAATCTAGAGAAAAAAGATAATTAATATAGGCTGAGAAATTACCCAGAGGTTAAAATAACTGTGAATAAAATATTGGAGAAAATAGATGTATATAAAAGGGTGAAAGATGGAGAATTCCAACAACAAATGGAAGCTACAAAAATCAGCAATGAAAATTCCATAAGAGAACTAAAGAACATAATTATTAGGCATTAGGGATTCTGGATGCATTCACTACTATCCTGATTACAACACAAACAGAACAGAAATTCACAACACACAGAACCTGACAACAAAGCAAAAGCTGGTGGTCTAGTGGAAAAATGAAAATTCAATACACACAACTACAAGCCCGTTCCAAGGGCAGTTGGAGGCATGTCGCAGAGTGGAAGATAAAAATGCACACCCCAGGGTCCAGCAACCTGGCCCCCAGCAAGTGGGCTGCAGCACCTCTCCCTCCTTTACTCCTAGTACAGGTTTAAAAGGATGCTTGAGAATGTTCTCAGCAGCACAGCACTGCTTCATGAAGTAAGACAGCTGCGCACATGAAGAATTTGAGCATTCTTTCAGCTAGGCTGTGACAGTCTAGGTGGGCAGCAGCATTGTGTGCTGCTCTCCCTCAGAGGACAGCTGGCATTATGGTATGTAAAGTGCCACACAAAGCACGAGGGTCCATATAAAAAATTCATCAGAAATGATGTCATAAAGAAGCATATGCCTAACAGAAGGGGTACGAGATACAACATATGCCTAACAGAAGGGGTGCGAGGACAACTCAAGGTAGAAGTCGAGAGAGAGAAAAGTGAAGAACCATCAATGCTACAGAAACAGATAAAAAGCTGGGAAAGAACAGTCCATCATTGAGGGACTCTTATTTGACACAACAAGTGTCAGGGTGGTCTCCCAGTTTGCCATCTTGTCCTACCAAGCCACGCTGCCTTCCACCATGGACTCGAGTTTCCTGCTGAACTTTCAAAACCTAGACAACTGATCTTAAATTGTCATCACAGTTTCATTCTGTCTATGCTTCATATGGTGTGCACTGGAGACACTCTTTCTTCCTACTCCACAGGGCGACCCAGGAAGCCATGCCACACACAGAAGACTCACTCCTGGTCCTGCAGATGTTGGCCTGAAATGAACACAGGCTCTGACATGACCAGGGTGAGGGTCGGGAGTTCCAGCTCTGTGCCAGACACCTCCCACAAAGACCCCAGGGTTCAAGGCCCAAGAGTAGGTTCACCCGGAGCTCCAACCAGACCCAGCCTTCAGGCACCCTCCAGCCCCTCCCCAGGTCCTGGATACTGGAAGGCGTCTTGCAGTCCCAGGTCACCAGTGGGCTCCCCTCTAAGCCAACTCTAGACAAGGGCCATCCAACAAGATACACAAGGCCCTAACAGAAGCGGAAGGGGCAGGAATGGAAGAAGCCAGTCCAAGAACGTGATCGTGTTCCACTAACAACAGAACTGGAAAAATCATCAAACTCCAAAATTAGTTAAAAATACAATGAAAAAGCAACAACAGAAATTAATGTGTCTTATTTACCTTAGCTATTTTCGCTCTACAGAAATACGAATTCAAGCTCCATGAAGGTAGGACTCTGTCTACTCTGCTCACTGCTGGATCTCCCACAGAAATCAACCTAACACAGCTCACCTGATTTAGTAAGAGATGCTTTTTTAGCCATTTACTTTTTCTTCAGTTTTTCTTTCTATTTTTCCCTATATTTTACTCTTAATACTAGGTGAAACACATAATATTGTATGAAATTTTTTTATGAACTGTTCTTAAAAACACACAGCATTTGCTCTCAATATTTTTGGTTAAGAATTAATGATATTAGGGTTAGAGTTGTGGCTCAGTGGTAGAGCACGTGCCTAGCATGTGTGAGGCCCTGGGTTCGATTCTCAGCATTGCATATAAACAAATAAAGGTCCATCAACAACTAAAAGAATATTTGGGCTGGGGCTCAGTGGTAGAACACTCACCTAGCACATATGAGGGACTGGGTTTGATCCACAGCACCATAAAAAGGTAAATAAATAAAATAAAATTATTGTGTCCATCTACAACTAAAAAATATTTTAAAAAATAATAATTGATATTAAAAAAAAATTTCATGACAACTAAATCTAAGAAATGTCATACTGTGCCAAGTCAGAAGGGAACATGACAGTATGGAACTAGATTAATATGAAATTCCTTTTACCTCTCTTTGTTATTCAGGAAAATGGAACTCTGCAAGTTGGTACTTAATGTTAATACACAGTCATATCATTGCATGTAAGAAGTCAGCATACAATATTATGTGTTTCACCTAGTATTAAGAGTAAAATACAGGGAAAAATAGAAAGAAAAACTGAAAAAAAAGTAAGTGGCTAAAAAAGCATCTATTACTAAATCACTTCTTTGAAAGTTCCCCCAGCTTAGTATATCTGAGAATAAGGGTTTTTTCTTTATCAATTTCTCACTACTAATAAATTGTTTCACATGACTATGTGGAACTATCAACATTATCAGATTTTAAATGTTAAGAAAATAACAATATAAAAGCTGGTTTTGGATTTTGTTTTTGTTTAAAGTGAAAAAAAGATTTTGCATATCTTTGCTTATATTTCATCTCATCACATAGCTACTTCTATCTCCATCAAAATACCACAACTCCTTGAAAACAATGGTCCTCTGTCCCACTGTCTGGCTATCAAATTACAACTATACATGCCCTGATAGAATATGTTCCTATTAAAATTCCTTGAAGGACCTATTGAAGAAGTCAGTTGACCTAGTCAATTTTCTGCTTCTGCAACAAAATATCAGAGAATGTGGAATTTATAAACAAGAGAGGTTTATTCAGTTCTCCATTCTGGAAGGTGAGAAATCCAGGATGGAGGGGCAGCATCCAGTGAGGGAATTCTTACTGGTTAATGTGGTAAAAGGGCAAGCAAGTGTAGACACAGGAAATATAAGATGGAAAGACAAAGTGATTAGCACCCACTATCAAGAAAAGCACCTACTGTCAATCAGAAAAGCAGTGCTGGTGCAGTTTTCACACATAGCTCTAAATGCTTCTTTCTTCCCTTCGATTAGATGATAACTGTAAATTACACAAGAAAAAGAAAATATGAGGAACAACTGAGTAAGAGAAAAATTTCTTTTAGAAAAATCAATGATTCTATAGTGAGAGGTATGCTTAAGTATTACAACATCAAAAATATATAGTTATCAGGATTTTAAACATTTAGGTGTTAGAAATTTATATATGCATTCCAATAAATTACAAAATTATATAATTTTAATTAATTAGGGTATTCTTGAATTCTTTGAAAGTAATTGTTTTAGGTGTCATCCAAATAGTTTATGAACTTACTGATGACAAAGAGATTAAAACTCAGGTCTTCACTATTGATGGTTATCTTGAGAAAAAGTAATAAAAGATGATTTGTGTAGAGATCATTGTCTCCTAAAAGGGAAAGTTTCATTTTCAAGACTCCCTCACTGGCTCAATCACAGTGACTGCAGAATGGACCCGCTCCATCACACCTGCCATCTCCCGTCCGTGCCACAAGCATTAACTCAGACATCCTCATAGACTGGTGAATGATGTAACAGTTTTAAGCCTGATTCTGATGACCAAAAGATGAACCCTGACTTCCACTGGACTGCACTGACAGATTAAATGGCCCCAAGAGTCCTATACTTCTCAAAAGCAAGACTCTGTGTGCTGCAGTCCGGCTGCAGTAAAATAACCGGGGGGTGATGAACAACTTGTGTACATTGATACAGCAGGAGCAGGAGCCATTTATTGTAGGACAGGAGGGGTATATATACATTCCACACAGCATATCTTAATTAACATAAACTAGATACAGCAGTCAACCAATAAGGAATCTTCACACTTAATGGCTCTCTGGCATTACTTCACAAACCATTTCCTCTGCAAAATGCCAGGCGCCATTCTGACTTGTTTACAGACCCTAACATCTGTGAGTTTAATAACCCCTCACAACTTTCAGTTCTACGCTATCATTCCTCATTCTTAGCCACACTGTGAACCAGCCCTCACTCTCCAACTTCACTGCACACCAACTTCTACATCACTCCTCTTTTCATCAAGTCCTTAAAAGAAACCTATTATTACAAATATGGAGAGAGATATTTCAAATGCCACTTAACTAGCTTGGACAGTTTACTTCACTTTCCACCCCTCAGTTTCCTCATACGTAAATGGGAATGACCTCACAGAACATTATGAAGATGAAATGGTTTAATATTTATAAAACTCTTAGAACAATGACCAACATACTGTTTGCTATAATTACTAAATATTATCAATATGCCTTCAAACTTTATAGATTTCATGACACTAGATTTGAGGAGACCATAAAAACAAGCATCCCCCTTTTCAGAGCTACTTAAAACTGTTCCAATCATCCAGGAGACACACTCATACAAACCTCCAGTGCACAGTGTTCCATAATCCTTGAGGCACAAACTTTTACCTGCTAAAGCCTAGTTAATATGGGGAGAAAAAGGTGTGTGGCAAAATGAGTCATTCAAGTAGAAGGGAGTCAACAGCCAGCACACAATAACCAATTGCCACTTTCACAATGACTAAGGAAGTGACAGGCAAAAATCATATTCTCAAGAAATTATGTTTTCTTGAGCAGATTCTGAATCTGCAGTCACTTCAAAAAGCAAATTGCTTAGATCAGTCCACTCACCATGAACAAATGCTTAACTAAAATTAGGGGGAAAAATGTTCTCTGCACCACTCACTAAAAGCACTAAAATAATCCCAAAATTTTCACTACATTATAAATATCACATAAACTTATAATTCAACTTTTCAATAAGTTAATCAGATTCTCAATGCCTATAATGTCTTTTAAGGAGAAATTTTCATGTAAAAAATAATATACTATAAACAAAAGGTACTGGCTTCTACACTGAGAGTTCTTCTACTTCAGCTCATAGTATAGATAGTTCATCCTCCCTGAAAATGAGGCCTGGTTTCCAGGCAGCTAACTGTTCTTCTTTATCATAAGAACAGACTCCCCTTACCACTGACAGTTACTGTTAGAAACGGAACATTCTGTTATTAAACGACAATAGTTAAGACTTACTTTTAATCTATATACTATGCATCACAAAGTTCTGTTTCTTCCCATACTAAAATAAACAGTTGTACTCACAACCACAGATTAAGCCCAACTGCACAGCACTAGTAAAAGTACCTCAAAAAAAAAAAACTAGCTAAAAATCATTAATTGTTGCACAGAAACCTAAACACTATGACATTCTTTGCTGCTACCTTTTGGATGCTTCTGCTGGGTTCCTCTCACATTCCCCAGGCTGTACGCGGCTTTGAATGTCTGGATCTCGTAGCTTGTCCTCATATCCTTGGAGTAGTCCACTGTGGCATATCTGGGCAACCAGACCTCTAACGAACCCTCCAACACACAAAGTATCAGAGTCCTGGGCTTTGCAGAAATGAAAGGCCAAAGCCTGGTGATGTAAACCTCTCTGCAAGCTTGTAGGTGAACTTGGCCATAAGAGTTCAGTACACAGGGCTGTCTTGCCACTACCAGGCCCTCCTACCAACAACACACCCCAGGCAGCTGCCTTTCCTGAGACAGCACCAGGGTTATTCCCAGAATTCATCACAAGCGAAGGTGTGTTGACAGCACTACTGCAGCAGCTGGATTTCTCCTGGAGGCAATGTTGAAGCTTGTGGAAAACCCACTCCCTACAGTAAAACTGCTTCCTGAGCAGTAAACTCGTTTGGTCCATTTTGCAGACTTTTTCTTCCCAAGGATTAGTCATAATAGGTTTTCTATCTTCAACACTGGCTAGGAGCTTGGTACACCAACATAGTCTTTATATCCATTTGGACATAACTTGCATTTGAATGACAAAAGCAACCAGTTACAGAAAAATTCAACAGTCACAATTTATCAATACAATGTGCATGACTGTAGTTGCTTCCATATTCTAGATTAGCAGAGAATATATTAATTGTGAACAGATGCAAAAACAACTGGTTCAAAGCTTGCCAATAGTTTTTGTATATCTTGATGGGTCATATAGCTCCATTGTTATGTCTGGAGTTTATGTGACTGTGGAGATTTAAAGCATACAGATGAAATAATAAATATGGAAAACTCAAAAAGAGAAAACTCAGTCTTTCAATATATAACCAATGCTTCTCCAAATTCCAGTGTTAATTGTGTGTATGAAAATCAGATGTAGAAAAGCTGTCCATTATCTTAAACGTCATCAAAGAGATAGCATTTATATAGTACATAGGTAGCTCTGTATTTCCTGTTGAAGGATGACCACTCCAAGTACTAGTTCTTGCCAGTTTTAGGCATCTGGGTAACTGCAAGGGAACTGATTCAGATTATCTCTTATGTGGCAGACATGACAAACCACTTTTTACACCTTCTTAATCCAAAGCATTCATAAAATGCATTTTTCAAGACAGCAGATTCTTAATAAACGGGTTCCTGGGTCTTAAGATGTCCAGGTAATCCACAATTTCCATAAGTAACTAAAACGAAACAAACAAAAATATCTTAGTGCAAAATGCCATATAATAAAAAGCTTATTTACAGTTCACCCATCAATCTGAAAAATCCATACACCTCATCTCTGGCTTTCAAGAAGTTGGGACACTTACCCCTCAAAGATACTCGTTCTATTTCCCTTTTGCATTATTTTCTTCTATGGCTGTAATTCCTAGGCAGCCAGATTTTAATAATTTAATATCGATTTTTGAAACTTTTTCACCCTAGGAAGGGAGAGAAAGAGACTTGACGCACTTGATGGAGTGACACCCTTCATTTTGGCCAGAAGGCTCTGAGGCTAGCTTCGTGGAACAGCGCCTCCAAGGAAGCGCTCTCAGCCCGCCCTGCATGGCAGTCAGGGGCTGTTGACTGGACGCCCGCACTTCCTTGTTGGAAAAAAATCTAGGAAAAGAACACCAGGGTTGCGGCTGGATGGGAACTGGTTAACAGAAAAGGAAAAACGAGGATCCCTTCAATGAATGATGAATCAAACACACTACAGAGTGACTCCTTCCCCACGCTGCACCAAGGGCGACGCGCAGGACGGGGTCGGACGCCACCTCCCGCTCAGCGCAGCGGGGAACTCCTGCGAGCACGGGGGCGGGGCAGCGGCGCCGGCGGGGCAGCCCAAAGGGTCCGGGTCTGACGCGCGGGCCACCGCGGCTGGCAGAGACCCCGCCCTGCACCGCGGTCCCCGAGTCAGGCACGCCCGCCGCCGCCCACCCCGCCCCTGGGGTGTGTCCGCAGGAGGGTGCGAGGTCCTAACAGCCCCTGTGAGTGCCGCGGCCGGCGTCCAGCGCGGCGCCCCCAACCCTCTTGGCCCGCGGCGCGGGGTGCGCCAGAGCGGAGGTGGCGCGGAAGGGAGGCGGGTCACCGCCAGCCCTGCAGCAGCCGCGCGCTGCGGACCAAGGGAGGGCCTCGCTCCCGCCGCCACCGCCGCCCCAGGGTACCTGGGGCCCCGCCGCCACCGCCGCCTCAGGCACTGGCTGCGCGACACACCGCCGAGCAGCGTTCTGGGATCCGGCTGCAGCTGCCTCCTCTGCCGGCTTGGGGTGCGCTCCCAGCTGCAAATCCGCCTGTTGGCTCCCGGCAATGGCCAGCTCCGCTGCCCCAGCAGCCCGGGCCATGCAGCTCCTCACCGCCACCTACCAGCGGCCGCCACCGCCGCCACCAGGGCAGTGACTGTCTAGGGCAGCTGGGACCCTCCTGCTCCGCCGCGCCGCGGAAGCTCCGCTCCTAGGCCCCGCCCCGCCCTTTCTTCGCCCGCCCAGGCCCCGCCCAGGCCCCGCCCGCCCTCGAGGTCCCGCCTCCGCCGTCAGACCGGCCTCACCCGCCGGACAGGCCACACCCCCGGCGTCGGCCCTTCCTAACTCGCCGGCGAGCGCCCCGCCCCCATGGCCCTGCTATCTTCGCTCGCCCGGGGCAGGTCCCCTTGGGCTGCACAGGCCCCGCCCGTGAGGCCTTTCCCCGCTTCCCTGGCGGGGACCCTGGCGGGGACCGCTAGGGACCCGCTGCCGCTGGGCGGGGACGCCTTTCGGGGCGGGCGTGGGGGCTCCGCCTTTCCATGGGAAGCGTTGGTGAGTTCTGGCTACCTGAGCTCTTGGTAGTCGCGGCCTCCCTCGGCCGTGAGCCTGCCTTTGTCCTGCGGGCCGCGTCCCTCCCTCGCTGCTCGCCTCCGAGGCCACTGAGCTCGCAGCCCCGCTCCGGCCTGGTCGCCTTTCCACGAGGGATGGGGGGGGGGTTGGGGTACGCTGCCGGGCTGCCGCCGCCCTCCGGCCAGTTTGGGACGCTCCGCTGCAGCGCCGCCCACCACCTCGCTGCATGCAGGATGCGCCCGCTGTTGGCTCGCCCTGCGGCCTCCCGAGGTCTAGATCCCGGGTTTCTGCTGGGAAAATAGGTGTGTGTCAACCGACGGAGCGGGAAGCATGGTGCATTTATTATTTTTATTGTTTTTGCTAAAATGAAAAGTTCTCCTATTTTCCAGTATATTTCCCAAAATACCAAGCCAGTCTCCCTGGTTTTAGGAATTTCAAAGTATAACAAGCATACATAAGTAGAAACACAACCCAATAGACCTGCTTGTGCTTACTCTCCCATATTGCTTATTCATGGCATGAGGCTTGATTTTTAGCTTTAACTTATGTACCCTTAATTTGGTGGTTCTTTTTCCAGAACACAACCAAAATGAAAGTCAAGTTTAATGTTTCCATAATTAGATGAAAGTTGATTTCATGAAACTATAAATTATGATTTAAACAGCTTATTTGTTTTAATAGTTTTACTGGCACATTATAGTTGTACATAATGGGGGATTTGTTGTCACATATTCGTACATGAACACAATGTAACAATTTGGCCAGGAGCATTAACCAGTATTTGTCCTTTTTATCGCTTGCTCCCTACCCCCCTTCCCTCCCCTCAACAGATACCTTCTCTCGATTTATAGATTTACATGAGATTCCCCACACACACACCTTTATTTTCCTTTGTCCTCTCTAGCTTTCACATATCTGAGAAAACATACCACCTTTGACCTCCTGAGTTTGACTTATTTCACTTAACCTAAGTTCTCAAGTTCTATTCATTTTCTTATACATGCCATGATTTCATTTTTCTTCCTGGTTGAAAACAACTCCTTTGTGTATACATTCCACATTTTCTTTATTCATTCATTCACTGATGGACGCCTTGGCTGGTTCCATAGTTTGGCAATTGTGAATTTAGCAGTTATAAAATGGGTATGCATCTGTAGCTGTAGTATGACTAATTCTTAAGGATAAATACTATGCAGTGGTTTAGCTGGGTCATATGGTGGTTCCATGCCAAATCTTTTGAGGAACCTCCATACTAATTTTCCATACTGGTTGTACTAATTTACAATCCCATCAACAGTATAAAAGTGTTCCTTTTTCTCCACATCTTGTCCACCATTTATTATTGTTTTTACTCTTAATGGCTGATGTTCTAACTGGAGTAAAGTGAAATTTCAGTGTAGTTTTGCTTGCTTAGGCAGTTTTTAAAAATATATTATTAGTTCTAATTAGTTATACATGATAGCAGGATGCATTTTGGCACCTCATACGTAAATGGAGCAGTTTTAATCATTACTTAGTTTGCCATGCAACACTGATTGACTCCAGTTTCACAGTTGTCACTTTATATGTTTACTGAAAATTTTAAATGAGAAACATGTATATCACATTTCATTTCCATTAAGCCACTTGTTAGTGTGATAATTAAAATAGTTTCTACCTGATGGGGAAATTCCAGAAACTTGGTTTGGTGGGCCTTTCTAACTATCCAACAGCATGGAATACAGTTTATAGTAACATCAGCTACATCTAAGCTGTTAATAATCTTCAGCCCATCTAGAATTTTAAATTTTTACTTTAAGTAAATTTTATTTCAGGGCTGGGATTGTGGCTCAGTGGTAGAGCACTCACCTCGCATGTGTAAAGCCCTGGGTTCAATCCTCAGCACCACATAAAAATAAATAAATAAATAAAGGTATCCTGTCCATCTACAGCTAAAAAAAATGTATATATCAAAAAATAGGGGCTGGGATTGTGGCTCAGCGGTAGAATGCTGCCTAGCACGGGCGGAACCTGGGTTCGTTCCTCAGCATCACATAAAAATAAAGGCATTGTGTTGTGTCCATCTATACCTAAAAAGTAAATATTTTTTTAAAAAAAATAAAAATAAATAAATAAAGTTTATTTCACATACAAATAGTTTATTTCATTTTTTATTGCTTTTTGCTTTCCTCAATAGAAAAGCTTTAATAATAACAATTTTATAATACTTCTTTTTGTTAATTACCTGCATGCTACAAATAGCATGAGCAGAGTTCTTACTCCTGCTACTATTCATATTGTTTAATCAGTTTCTTAGCCATCATTTTCTCCAATAGTAGGTACTGGCATTTTCTGAAAAATGCCTTTTTTTTCATATGGCTTTCCTTATTTTTCTTTATAAGATTTCCTGAAATTATCTTCACAACTGCATAAATTTGAAGTTATTGACACCTTCAATTACTGCTTCTCTATAGAATCTTAAATCAAAAATTTTCTCTGTTTGTAGGAAGGTATCTACTACGTTCAAAGCAAACTCTGCTTAATATATTCTCCATTCTGGTTTCTTTATACTAAGAAGAACAAAATGTTCAGCTTAAATCTTTCCCTAGAAATTGTCTTTTTAAAATCCACTTAGAGCTACACATGTCAACATATATTTTTACAAGAGGAAGCTCAACATACATTTTAAATTTGTTTGCTTTGATGAACTTAAGCAAATTTGTAGACTGCACAGATTGACATCTCAATTTTAGCACATTTGTGTACAAAATATAGTTTGTTGTTGTTGTTGTGGTACTAGGGATGGAAGCTGTGGCCTCCTGTGTGCTAGCATTCATCCTACCACTAAGCCACATCCCCAGCCCCAAATATAGTTTTTTCCTATTAGAAGCAGCAGTTCCATCAAAAGATTCTCCCCACAAGTTCAAGTATCCCAAAGTACAAGTATACATTTCAAAATTAGTTTTTTGTATAAAGTTTATGCTCTTTTCATAGAGTACATTGATTTTCTCTTTTTTGGCAGAGATAAATTTCAATTTATTTGTAAGCTCGGTTTTCAGTCATTATAAGACTTTAAAGCTGCTGAAGGTGAATAATCTGATTTTAGAGTGCCAATGATTTTAAATGAAATGCATGAAAATGTAGAGGCTTTGTGTTAGTCCTCCAGTTTAACTAGTAGATCCATGGGTTTACTCACAACAGAGTGCTTTCAGGAGCCTTCCCAGCAGGCTTTCCCACTGGGCCACAGTGTACAAAAGCATTCAGCATACTTGCTTCCTGCTCCGCTGTAGGCAAAACCATCTCTATTTCACATGTTCCAGACAAACCTCACAAGATTTTCCACATGTACCAGTGGGTCTCAGAAGTAGCAGCCCAGTGGGGCTCATGTGTGTGGAGAGTGGCAGCAGCAGTCCACAGCACGCTAGGCGCTAGGCTGACACCCAGAGTCACACAGCATGTGACTGTGACACACAGTGTCAGTGGCCTTCCAAGCTTCTCTGATTAGGACCAAGCCCAGGACTGCTTGGAGGTGCAAATGTACCACCTCCCATATCAAGCCATGTGTACTTACTTATTTTCAGATAGCACCTTGCACAGTATTCTAGTTACTTTGAATCTGCAAAGGTTCAGGAAAAAAGTTCTCACTGGCCATCTTTCAGATTTCCCCACAAATTTAAATTCTGTCCTCTCACACACTATTAAACATGGCAGACGCTGGAACTAAGACAAGGAAGGTCTATCAAACTCGTCCCAGATGATTTTAATGCTAATATTAATAAGAGCCTTATCTACACAAACATGTGCATTCTGTTAGTTATGTTGATTGGTCTTGAGAGAGACCTAGACCATGAAAAGATTTGATTGGCATGATAAGTGTATTGATAGGGATAGCCAGCTGTGTTGCTCTCTTATATACTCTTTTAAAAGAACCCTTATTTAAATTTCACATTTTAAAAAAAATAGGTGCCAGCTTTATTCAGTGCTGTTCTTGAAATCATGTCTTAAAATAGTCTTTACTTATAAAATGTGAAAGAAAAAAGCCTCTCCTTCAAAAAATTAAAAGAACCTCCAAATATGATTCATTTTGCAGAATTACCAGCTAAGCAAGATGAAGACTTGCTAGCGATGATTATCAAGTAGCTGATTACAACGCTTTACCTGTGTTCCTTAGACACCTAAGCTAGTGCAAAAACTCAGTCAAACCCCAAAATTACATCTATAGTACACATGACAACATGAATTCACATTCTTGTCCATTCCTTGTATACAGCAAGGAATTTTAAAAAGGAAATTAGAATCCTAATGTATGTCTATTCACTGGATTCTCAGAACTGATTTTCCCACCTCTTCTACTACAGGTTTCTGTGTAGCTTAAATGACCTCTTAATGCCAGCCGTCTCCCTCAGCCTGTCATCAGGTGCCTCATACTGATAAATGTCACACATGAGTATTCTCTGAACTATATTTGAAGTATCTGAGACTATCAGAAACGGACTTAGTAACAAGTTGCTTTCCTGACTCCCGTGTCATGTGGTCATATATAATAATAACAATAATTGCATATAATTATACTACTTTGAATCTAATGGTAAATGTCATTTGTTAAGGTGACATTCATAATTTTTATTATGTCCACTATGCATTCTCTGATGAGATTTCTGTGAATCAGATAAATTACTCACTTGTTGTGCATAATTTATTATTAACTTGACAAGTTCCCAAGAAAATAAAAAGGATTATTTCTTGTCCTCAGTCTCTGCTCTTCTAAAACCATACCTCCTTCTTTCCTTTTCCCAAGTCTCCATAACTTGTTCAACAGGCATGCCTTAGCACTGTTGACCTTGGGAAGGTCGATCAGATTCATTTGGAAATTATTAAAATGTTCTGGAAAACGCAAAAATAAATTGGAAGGCAGCGTCTGTGGGGTGAGACATTTTCCTAAGGTCACAGAGGCTCCTGGGAGACCATGTTTTCCATCCCACAAAGGTGGCAGGGTACTGTCACATTTCCCTGTGGTGATGGCTCAGATGGGGTCTAGGACCCAACAGCACCAAGAGTGGCATGCAGGGTCTTCAGTTTCTCTGAATGTTTCCTTTCACCTTGTCTGAGTTAGGCTGGACGTTACATGGCCCCCTGGTGTAACGTGTACCTTTTTTACTCCTCAATTTCTTCTAGATTCCCATATTTCTTAACACTCTCAGTTGGCCTAAATTATAATCCTTGCTTTGGGGAGTTAAATTGTCTTTTTTCTTTTTATTTAATTTTGACTAAGCCCTTTCTGAAAAGAAAGAAAGAAAAAAGAAAGAAAGAAAGAAAGAAGCAATCCTTTTGTGTAAGAGAACACATGAAATAATAGTAATAAAAAAGGAGCTATGTTGTACGTTCTTCAGGAAGGAGTATGTCTTTGAATTTACTTTAAGGTGAAGTCATATTTGAATGTTAAGAGCTTCATGGTTTGAGGACAGTATAGGGTCACCACAGGCTGGATATTGCACAACTGCAGGTGACATTATTCAAATAACTGTGATGCAATTCTCAGGGACTAGAGGGCATCAGGTTGGGAACATAGTTAGAGGTTATGTTGAGTATGGGTAACAAAGCCCCCAAACAATGGTTTGATCATGAGGGGGTGTTTCTCTTGGGCAACAAGAAGTTAGGGAGGCCTAGTTTATATGGTGTACTAAGCCATCAGAAACCACCCTGATGTCTCTCTTCTGCCATTCTATGTAGCTCAGCATGGTGGAGCAGAAATAGGCAAGCAGAGAGCCAGAGAAAGCAAGGCTGGGGATTGCCCAGGGAAGTACAGTGGGAGGCCGAGGAACCGGATTGTGGTGCATGCATGTGATTCCCCAAATTGTCCATCCTGAAGTGCATCCTGGGGAAGGAGTGCCAGACAGCCAGGTGGGGCTCTGATAGTGAGATAGGTGGTAGGACAGGTAGCAAGGATCCTTTTGGACTTTCAGATACTGGGGGAAAATTCTACCTGAGAAAGTCAATGATCTCAAAGAGGTAAATGAATATTACTTCTTTTTGGCCTATGCAAGAATGTTTGCCTTTAATTTGAGATTCCTCAAGTAATTCTGCTTTGCTCATTGAAAAATTCTAAACTTTAGGGATTGGGGCTGCAGCTCAGTGGTAGAGCACTTGCCTAGCACATGTAAAGCACTGGGTTTTATCCTCTGCACCTCATTAATATATATATATATATATATATATATATATATATATATATATATATATGTGTGTGTGTGTGTGTGTGTGTGTGTGTATACACACATATATATGCATATACATATATACACAAATAAAATAAAGTGAAAAATATATAAACTTTAAGGATGAAATTTTTGTGCTAAAACGAACCTATTTCTGTCACAATGATTTTGTTTCTCAAGCTAGAGCCTAGATTTCCACATGTGGGCTCCATTTCTCACATTGGTCTAGGTTAATTTTACCCCAATAGATTTTCTCAGTCCTCTAAGCCAAGGAGAAAAAAACATTCTCAAGAAAAAGGAAAAATCAGATAACAATAAATCAATAAAGAAATCTTAATGATAAGAGCAAAATCTAGTAGAAAAACAGATGGTGATTAGATGACTGAAGAATTTTTTTAAATGTATTTTAATGAAAATGTGTGTGTGTAAATCTAAACTAAATATTTTAGTGTCACATGAAAATTAGGATAGCTCCCTGATTGAAAAGGAAAACCATTTGTCTTAAATGAATACTGACAGTTGTCGGAAGTGACAGCTGAGTTAGAAGCACCATCTTCTACTTAAGTTGGGGCACATTTAGGAATATATGCCCTTATCAGACTGGGGATAGCAAGAGCCATAACAATTCCTCTAGGGGAAGTAGTATTTATTGCATATTTCAATTTCCCCTACTAATAATAGAAGAGATTAAATAAATGAAATCCAGAACTACTATTTATGTAAATATACTTTAAAAAATCGGTAAAACAAGTCAGTCGTTATTCAGATATTATAAATAAGAAAATAAAAATGGACTTACAGACCAGCGTCACAGCTGTAGTGGTGGAAGATAAGACAATGCTCTAGGAACCAGTAACAGAAATTTGATTTTCCATGTGTGGACCTCATTTTATTTAATACTAACTATTAAATTAAATAGTCATTCTTTCTTTCATCATCACTGTGAGTGATCATCGTTTAGCGTAAAGGATACAGATTTATAATTGTTTGAGTCCAGACCTGGTGAACATAAAATGACGCATTTCTCAGAGGGGGAATCCTTCCTCATGAGAACTTTTAAACATCCAACCTGAAGGTTCTGTACACTTGACTAAGGAAGGCCAAGACATTCCACTGACGATGGAACCCTCTGGAATAAAGAAAAACCAGGCCCACAGAGTCGGCAGCAGAAGACCTGTGGGGCCCCTGCAGCAGCCCCACTCTGGTTTGCACTCTGCTGAGGCAGGAGGCTTTTGTGTCTCAAGCTGGAGCCTAGATTTCCACTGGTGGGCTCCATTTCTCATATTGGTCTAGGTGAATTTTACCCCAATAGATTTTCTCATTCATCTAAGCCAAGGAGAAAAAATATTCTCAAGAAAAAGGAGAAATCCATGACAGTACAATGGAGGAAATATTACCTGCAGAATTGGCTGTCTGTCCCTGAGAAATTGAAGATGGGTTGAAGCCTGCGAGCTCTTACACTGATAAAATGATACTGTAAATTTTAATTCATTTAAAGATAAAAATACACTAAGTATAATTTTTGAATAGGTGAAATTAATTACAAATTTTCAAAGTATAAAAATAATCTTTTCTATTAATATTATTCTCTAATGCATTTTTCTGAAAATGATGAACGTAATATTACCTCCTTTTGACTCACTGAATAGAAAAAGATCATTAAAATGATGGTACAGAATCTCTTCATATACAGCAGTTTGCTAAAGAAGGCTATGGTAAAGTGGAGCTTTTGAAAGAGGACTCATTTTTTGTACCAGCTTTTGGTGGAGGATTAGATTTTTGTACTCTGTAGCTGCACTGAATCCCTTAACCTGAAGCCTAGTGGCTGAAAACAACCCTTATCTATACTTCTTACCATGCTGTGTCCAACTGGTTGCTCTGATGCATATTGGGCTCCCTCATGCAGCTGCCCTGGGCGGGGGGAGGTCGCTGAATGTGTAGTTTAGCAGCTGAGAGACCCTAAAATTCGGTACTGGGTCTTCTTTTCTTTCTGGGGGTCCAGAGTTCCTCAAGAGCTGGGGGCAGTGGGGAAGGAGGTTGTGAAAAGCTCTGAAAGCTGGTGAGGTCTAGAATCTGAAACCCCCCACATAGCTCCCTATCACATCTTATAAAAGTCAAGGCAGTTGACCAGGACAGCTCAGCATCAGAGGTGGGGGCAAATCCCACTGCTATTGGCATAAGGTTCACAAAATTACAGCTATGTTTTTTAAAGACCACAAATGGAAACCTTTGAAAACTTGATATTTCATATAAATTCCCCACCAGAGAAAAACCAAAACCACACATATACCAGTTCTCTGTCCATTATAAAGAAAGCTGATCTTCTGTGTTACCTTAGAATCAGGATGGTCTGATTCAAACAGCTTCCATTTTTATGGATTTAATTCTACATACTGTTTAACACGAATAAACAGGAAAACCACAAGATAAAAACATTTGTCCATCTGTACCTTTTTCAGTGTTAGATTCTGTATTTATTAAAAATTGCATTTTTATTCAATATAACATGATTTTTACAGAAGTTAAGGCTGAGAAACTTGAAATATAGTAGTTCAACAGAAACTTATAACTTTTGGAAAATATTTTGTTTTACCTCAAATGGAACATTATTCATATGAATGAATACATAACAAGATGATAATACTTTTCAAGTTTTATAAAAAGCTTTTTATTTTAATCAATTTGTCATTCTGTCTCTGATTACATTCTTTCAATCTGAGGAGGTTAAAAGCAAATAGTTTTTAATCTTCTGCGATCATGGGTAGAAGGAGCTTCCCTCAAAGAAGAAAGCAGATATTATTTTTGCTTAATTAATGTGCTTTAAAAATATGTTGAAGCATATGAGCATTTGGCAAAAATAATTTAATAATTGCTGTAACTTAATAATTGGCATCAGTTAAATCTTCTCAAGATACATTTCTTATTTGATAGAATTTTTGTAGTGAACTGATTTTATAATCCCTGTTGTTATTTTAATTGGGCTAACTTTAAAGTGAAATCAATGAAGAATATTTTATTACTTTTATTTTTATGTGCATTCATTATTTGCTTCTGGAAGAATTTAGAAATTCCAATTACATAAGTGTCTAGCACTTCAGTCTGTAATTTGTGATGGACAAGAAAAAAGCAGGACTTTTGGATATGTATACAAGTTACATAAAAGAAACCTGGCATTGTTCCTGAACTTCAGGAGAACCAAGGTGCTGCCATTGGATGCCACACGGGAACCTGTAGAGAGAAATACATAATCAAAATATGCTCAGATGGGAGCAGGGACCATCATGGTAAAGTTCATGGTAGGGGGTTATATCAGGAGCTCATTTATCACACACGAAAGTAAATGAAATAAAGTCCCAGTTGAAGCAAGGTTATAGAACTAAACCCCACCTTGGGGGTGACTGTCAAGGAGAATCTTTGTTCAACTGTATTTTGCCCTGCTGTTGCTGGCCTTTGAAGATGGAGGGGACCATAAGTAGGGATTGGAGAATGGCTGCAAGGAGCCAAGAGTGGCTGCTGCCCAAATACCCAGGAGGACACAGAAACCTTAGTCTGCAACTGCAAGGAACTGTATTCCGCCAGTCCCAAGAATGGGCCTAGAAGAGGACCTGATGTTCCTGAGGGAAACAGGCCAGCGGGACCTCAGTTGTTCCTGCTGTGACTCCTTGAGCTGGGAACCCAGTTGAGTGCTGCTAGACGTCTGGTGTACAGAAACTGGAAGATAACAAGTGGGTCCTTTTTTAAGTTTCTAAGTTTGTGATCATAGGTATGGTAGCAACAGAACACTGATATAAATTCTGGTACCAGCCATGCTACCATAAGAAAACCTCAAATATGTGCAAAGTGTTTTGGAATCTGGTGATAAACCAAGGCTGCTGGAATTTTGAGGAGAATAATAATAATTTTAAAAGACTAGATTGCTTTAAAGACTGCTATAACTATGGACCCTAAAAGGACTGCAAGGGAGTGCTCAGAAGAAAGAAAGCCTTATGTTATTGGAACAGCAGGAAGGGAGACCCTTGTTCCACCATGGCCGGAAGCTTAGGAAAATAGTTCCCTGTAGTCCTTTAGGAGGTAGGACCTGTCATTGGTGAGTTTACAAGTTGGGTTGAGGAGATGTCTAAGCAAAGTGTTGAAGTGAAAACTGTTTTCTTCTTTATATTTATAGTAAAATTTGGGGATAGGGAGAGAGAGGGAGAAACTGAGGAAAGAGCTGTCAATGTGGAAAATCCTCATCCTGTACAGATGGCAAAAGGTGCTAAAAATAAGAGATAGCTGCTCTGGAGGTTAGCACAAAAAGCTGAAGGGGTGCAGCAGTACAGCCCTTTGCTGCAATCTCAGAAAGATGGAAAGGTCCCAGCACTCAACACCAGGAGTTCAAGTTATGCCTGCGGGTCTTCTCAGTCCTTTTAGAGAGCCACCAGGGAGCTTCTTGGAATGATCCTTCAGCCACCCCAGAAGAAGCTGAAAATGGAAAAGGAATGACCTCAGCAAGATGAGAGCACATGTTCTGTCTCATGAGGCATCCACAGGGGCCCACAAGGAACTGGGCTGTCTCATCAGCAGGAGAGTGGCCTGTGGGAACCAACAGGGACAGACCTCAGGACAGGGGAGATGCTCAGAACTATCAAGATCTCTGGCAGGAGGGGGCTGGGCCTACTAACACAAGCTCCCTTCCATGCAGAAGCAAGAAGACACAGTGAAGCTCCCAGAGGGCAGAGATAATCTAGGTGGGATCTTCCCAGGCCTAGGGACCTAACATAGAGGAATTCCCCCATGGGATTCAATTTTCCCCATGTTTAAAAAAGAATGCCAGTAACTGTCAGTTTTCAATCCCCATGTAACAAATTAGCACAATGGTAGTGACTTAAAACAGCACAAATTTTTTTGGAACCTGTTGAGAGTCACAGCTGAGTCAGATTGACCCTGGCATATTGCCAGAGGGAATGATTGAAAAGTGCTGCCAGCAAACCATTGAGATGATGATTTGAGTTAAGCTGTATATAATTGTTGTGGTGCTGGATTGATTGAGTTGTATATGAACCCTATTGGGGACGGGGGAGGGGGGATAGGTTGGCTCTGGGAATCTGCCTCAGGCGCCCAACACTTTGTAGTCATGTTGCAGGGCACTTCTTTTGGAATTGCTTTCAGAGTTTATTGGAAATTTTTGAATGGTGACACGTCTTGTTCTCTAAAGACTAATTAATTAATTTTCAGCAGTAACTAAATTTCCAAAAAGCAAAGTATGGTATATAAATTTGGGCTCAAGATTAGACAAAGGTTATGAAAGGACTAGAAATCAAGTAGACATAATTTCCCATGTGGCTTTTAATTGACTGTAAAGAAAACTCAAGAAGAAAATTTATAATAGTTGAAATCAGTTGTAACTTCCCATATTAACTTTTCTTTTATAATTAGTTTGACATTATCTTAAAATCTAAGTACTTTCATATCATATCAAACATTTTAGCAGATAACACTAACTTGAATCAGTTACTCTTAGTTTCTTTACCTACATTCATTGTATTCATATAATAATAACAATAACAACAACAACAACAATAATAATAATAATAATAATAATAATAAATGTGTTAGGCATCATTCTGCTGTAAAGGTGTTTCAATCAAAATTTGTGTGAAATTACAAAAGGAAAGTAAGCTTTTACCTTGTAGGTTGAGTTCTGTTGACTATTATAATAAGTAATTGCCTATTATAATAAGGTGATTCTGTGCAGAGTTCTGTATTTGCTGTAATTCTAAATTTTTATTTACATTGTCAGAGAAGCTGACAGGTAAGAGGTAAGTTTCATGAGTTACACTTAGACCTAAAGACCTTGAACTTTACTGAATTTTTTTAGTAGCAGTGAATCACAGCCCTTCATCACCTGAATCCTTTTCCCATAACAAGAACACTGCTGCTGACTGTGTAGATTTCCATATAGGCTACAACCAAGAGCAATTATTAATCTCCTTCTACAAACAGTAACTCTAGAATTAAAATGTTGACTTTCAAGAGAATGTATGTGAGGCCAGAGACCTACTAGGTGACCCGATGATATTTCATTATAGTAATTTATTTCTCACAATCCTGGAGGTTGAGAAATCTAAGATCAAGGTGCCAGCAGATCTGGGGTTGAGGGTTCTCTCTCAGGCTCAAAGATGACACTTGTTGCTCCATCCTCATGAGGCAGAAATGGAGGGTAGCTCCCTTCAACCTCTTTAATAAGCATACCAATCTTGCTCATGAGAGCAGACCCTCATGTCTTACTCACTCCTAGTTCTTAATACCACCACAATGGGTATTAGATTCCCAGTGAATTTTGTAAGGACACATTCAGACCATAACAGAAGGTCAAGAGGAGAGAGTACCCCAAGAGTCTGTCAATCCAAGCCTGGAGCAATAAGCACAGTTAGAAAGAAGCTATGATATCAAGCTAAGCAAAAGGCATTGTGAAAACTGCCAGGGTGAAGTGGCCAGAGTGGAACACAATGAGATGAAGACACAAGGTGTTACAGAATGAGTCATGGGAGGTGATGGAGAAGGAAAAAGGATACAAGACCACTTTGTTCTGAATCTTAGCACATGAAGAATAAGTTGCCCTAACAGAAACCCTGAGGTCAGGGGGAAACTGATTCTAGGGCAGAAATGAAAGTTCAGGGGGATAACTGAGAAAATCACAATGATCAATAAGAAAGACTGAGTGGGTGAAGCTCTGACAAAAATCAGTCCCATGATTTAGTTCACAAAGAAAAGAAGGTTATGAATTAGTAGTCTTCTACATAAAGTTGGTTCTTCAAGGTTGAATCATGGTTAAGATTTCTACAGAAGAGAGGAATGAATAAGAAGAGTCTTAAATAATGCTATTTAAGATGTAAAAGTAAGAAGAAGGATAAGAAAAAGAAGCAACAAAGGAGTTTCTAGCTCTCCAAGTGGATGACACAGGGGAGCCAAACACAGACATTAGTTCGAGTGCAGCAGGGCTTGGCTTTGATGAGATATTGGCCCAATGGAGAAGTAAGAACTGACCTCTGGAGTCAGACAGACCTTGGTTATATCCAGACTTTCATACTGGCCAGTCATGAGATTTGAGACAAGTTAATAATCTATGTCTCCTTTTCTTCAATAAGGAAAAGACCATTTTCTGCTCTTAAGTTGCCAAGAGGTTGAGCAGATAATGCACTTAACTTGATACCTGGTTACGATAACAAGATCATCTGGTCAACACCAGCTACCCCTCCACTGAAGGAGTAAAGGCAGAAACTCATTGATCATCCACACTGAAAGCCAGGCAAGGGAATCACTGAGGAGGACAGGGCTGCACACATGCAGCTGGTGGGATGTGCTGAGTGATTGGGTCTGTCGTGACATAAACACTATAGAAGAACGAACCAAGAAGAAAATATGATCGTGGTGGGGGTTGAGAAAAAAATATGAAGTGACAATTTAATATACACAGTAGGGATCCACAAACTTTTCCTGAAAAGGGATAGGCAGTGAATACTTTCAGCCTTACAGACAACATATGTTTTTGTTGAAACTACACAACTCCAACCTTGAGTAACATATATAAGTTAACAAACATGGCAGTGTACCAATAAAACTTTTTTTCCAAAAACACACAGTGGTTGGCCTATAGGTCCTAGTGTGATGACCTCCTGAAATAAAAGTAGAATAAGGCAAAACAAGGCTGTTATGTTTTAAATAAAACTCCTTTGTTAATGCAGGAACATTCAGAGGTAAAATTGTTGGATTGTAAGAGTTGCGAACTCATCAGTCCACCTTAGTTTGAATGAACTGACTGGGTGGTAAATATAGGCAAGAGGGCAAAGCTGAAGGAGGTGAGTCACTGGGGGTGTACCCCAGAGGTTCACATTTTCCTGCGTTCCCTTCCTCTTCCCTCTTCATCTGCTTTCCTGACCCCACCATGAGCTGAGCAGCTTTTCTCCCCTGGACCACCACCATGATGTGCTGCCTCACCTTGGGTCCAGAGCAATGGAGTCAACCTCTAGGGACTGAAACTTGTGAAACCCAATAAACCCAATCAAGCCCCAAATAAACTTCTCCTCCTCAAATTATTTTTGTCATGTACTTGGTTAACAGTGACACAAAAGCAAACTAAAATAAAGGACAATGTTTTAAAACCTCTAACTCTAGAATAGCTGTTAAATTTAGAGAAAAGGGTAATGGATATATATGAGAAATTCACACAAATATTAAAAACCTCAAGCCATAAGACTCCCACGTGTGACAACTGGCTTTTCATGTTTAATGTTTCATTATTTTTGATAGGGAAGAAAGAAAGAAGAAAGACAACAAACAGCTTGGTTGGAAAACATGGAGAATTCTGATGGGAAATATTGAGCAAGTCAGAGAAACATACAAGCAAAAATATTTAAGACAATATTTCTGCATTGCAAATTGAGTGAACTCATCTCTGACTTCTTGCTCAGTTTCCTGTGCTAATCTGGAAAAAACAGGAATCCTCATTTCTTGGTCATAGGGACTTGTATCCAATGTCCATTGGAGGGCTCTCCCATGCCTTGGCTCTACTAATTCCTATGCTTCCCCCTCCCTCACTACACCCCAAAATTGCACTTTAAAATGCCTCCTACTTCCTTTGCTAAAACAACAGAAATTCATTCTTCTCAAGTGGTTTTCCTTCAATCATGTTATGGTTTAGATATTAGGTGTCCCCCAAAAGCTCATGTGTAAGACAAGGCAAGAAGGCTAAATGGTGAAATAATTGAGAGACTTCAGTGAATTATCCACTGATAGGGATTAACTAAGTGGTAACTGAAGGCAGGTAGGGTGTGGCTGGAAGAGATAAGGCATTGGGGGCATGCCTTTGGAGTATATATATTTTGTATCTGGAAAGTGGAGTCTCTGTCTGCTTTCTGATCATTATGGGAGCTGTTTCCTTCTATCATACTCCTCTGCCATGTTGTTCTGCCTCACCTGGAGCCCCAAGAAATGCAGCCAGCTGTCAAGGACTGAAGCAATGAGCCCTCCAAATAAACATTTTCCTTCTCTAAAATTGTTCTTGTCAGGTCTTTAGTCACAGCAGTGAAAAAGCTGACTAAATCAAATCATTAGTTCAGTTACCATTTTAAATATCTCAGAGACATGAAATCTCAGATCACTGTACTGGCTATACTCAGAAATACCAGACCACACATTCAACACTGACAGAATCCTGGAAAATCCTTTCACTGCAGTAGAGGAAAATAAAAAGATGAATGACTCTGGCCTTATCAGCATGTAATTAAAGTCTTTAGCAGGGGAGATAAGATGAGGAAAAAAATAATAAGGCCCAGTAGAAAGAGATAAATGAGGAAACCCAGATACAGATAAAGAGATCCCAGGAGTAAAGGGTGATTACAGTGTTCCTCCCTTATCTGTGGTTTTGCTTTCTATAGTTTCAGTTACCTGTGGTCAACCACAGTCCAAAAACATTAAATGGAGATTTTTGGAAATAAGTTTTAAATTGCACGCTGGTCCAAGTGGCATGATGTGGCCTCACTATTCATTCTGAGTAATGTGATGATTCAATGTCCCACTTCATCCTGCCAGGGATGTAAACCATTCAGTGTATCCATGCTGTATATGATACCCCAGCCATTAGTCACTTAGTAGTACTCTTGGTTATCAGATGGACTGTTAGAGTATTGCTGTACTTATTTTACTTAATAGTGGTGGTCCCAAAGCACAAGAGTAGTGATGCTGGCTTCTCAGATGTGCCAGAGAATGTGTTAACTGCTTCCTTTAAGTGAAAAGGTGAAACTTCTTAGAAAAGAAAAAAAATGTGCCAAGATTGCTAAGAACTATTGTAAGAACTAATCTTCTATCTGTAAAATTGTGAGGAAGGAAAAAGAAATTCATGCTAATTTTGCTGTCACACCTCAAACTGTAAAAGTTACTGCCACCATTTGTGATAAGTTTTTAGTTAAAATGGAAAATGCATTAAATCATAGTGTTCATAACTAGCCTTGATTTAATGTATCCACTGGGGTCTTAGAACATATGTCCTGTGGATATGGGGGGACTGTAGAACTGCTATGTTTGGAGCCACGAGCAAGGAAAGATGAATACTTCAACCACCTTTGAAGGAAAGGCAAGACAGGATAGCAGAGATTAGGAAATGGTACTGCAGTTAGAAAAGACCATATGGGCATGGGCACAAGCTCAAGGCAGCAAGCAGACGCAAACAACAACAACAAAAAGCTCATCTAGGGTTGACATTCAAAACGGAAATAGAATAGCCCTCCACAACCTCCATATTAGAAGGTATACAGCTGCCAGCCTGACCCTTACTCTCCTGCCTTCTATAATTTTTGGCCATCATCCTGGGCAACCTCTATCTCCCTACCTCCATGGAACTCTCCACAAGTCTACAACACAATAACTGAAGTGACAGCACACAGGATACCAGGATCTACCAGGTTCTCATCCAGCACTGAATTTAATGCATAACCTTTTGGGGCTATTACCCACAGCACATCATATCAATGGTTAGAAGTCTGTGCCTTTCTTCCCTGGGCTCATGGTGGCTATGTAGCTAGGCAAAGAAAAATAATAAAAACAAGGCAAGAAATGCCCATATGTGCCAAATCCAAACTTGCTAGTTCAGAAATCCAGAATTTTTCAATATTCTATAAGAAGATCCTGTAAGGTTGTATTTATGTATTATTATTCTTTAGAAAAAAATATAATACATATATGATTTGGTTTAGATATGGTGTCCCCCAAAAGCCAGACAATGCAAGAACATTTAGATGAGAGTCTTAACTTAATCAGTGCATTAATCCAGTTGAATGGATTATCTGGGTGGTAACCAAAGACAGTAGGGTGTGGCTGGAGGAGGTGGGTCCTGGGGTGTGCCTTTGGGGTATAAATTTCCTCTCTCTCTCTTTCTGTTTCTCCATAGACTCCATTCTTCAAGGCCTAAGATGAAGCAGAATAACATGGCAGAGGATATGGCAGAAGAAAGTCGCTCAGGACATGACAATCAGGAAGCCAAGAGAGAGAGAGAGATTAAGCTCAGCTCAAATACCATATACCCCAAAAGCATACCCACATTGACTACCTTCTCCCAACACATCCTACAACCTATAGTTAACCACCCAGTTAATCTATTCAAGTGGATTAATGCACTGATTAGGTCAAGGCTCACATAACCCAACATTTCAATCTCTGAACTTTCTTGTATTATTGCACACATGAGCTTTTGGGGGACACATGATATCTAAATTGTAACATGATTTTAAAAAGTAAAACAAACAGTTTTAAGAAACCTTTCACAAATATCTTATAAATGTTCAAGGGATGTGTAAAAAAAATTTCAACACAAATAGAAACATATCAATATACATACGGTTGTGTTCCTTTAACTTTTTTCAACTTACACATCCTGGAGTTGTTCCATATCAGTAAATATTTATGTCTTGTTGTCATTAATAGCCATAGAATATTCTTTTTTTACATAGTTTTTTTTATTTAAATGAGACAGCAGAATGCATTACAATTCTTACTACACATATAGAGCACAATTTTTCATATCTCTAGGTATATGCATAGTATATTCACACCAGTTCATGTCGTCATACCTGTACTTTGGATAATAATGATCATTATATTCCACTATCATTAATAACCCCATACCCTCTCCCTTCCCCTCCAACCCCTCTGCCCTATCTAGAGTTCATCTATTCCTCCCATGCTCTCGCTCTCTACCCACTATGAATTGATCTCCTTATATCAAAGAAAACATTCAGCATTTAGTTTTGTGGGATTGGCTAACTTCACTTAGCATTATCTTCTCTAACTCCATCCATTCACCTGCAAATGCCATGATCTTATTCTATTTTATTGCTGAGTGATATTCCATTGTGTATATATGCCACATTTTTTTTATCCATTCATCTACTGAAGGGCATCTAGGTTGGTTCCACAGTTTAGCTATTGTGAATTGTGCTGCTTTAAACATTGATGTGGCTGAGCCACAGGATATTCTAGTCATTAAATAACTCTGTCTTTACCCAGTATCCAACTGGTAGACAGAGGTTATTACCCACTTTCACTATAATGAGCTACATGACAGTAAACACTACTGCTTGTCAGTTTCTGCACACACCTCTGCATCAGTCTACAAGATAAATCCTAGTAGAAATGGAATGTTCTAAGAATGTGAGGAAACTAAGGTTTTCACAACAAGTGGGAAAGGCACAAAAAAGAGGTATCTGTGTTAAGGTGAGAAATATGGACAGAACAATAAATCAGATTAAAGGAAGGGAGATGATAGAGAAAGACCACTTGGGAGGCTTGTGCAATGTGCAGGAAAGAGAATCTAAATGAGGGTACAAGAACAATCGAGGGACTCAGGACCCATGCAGGAGAAACAGAAAAAAACTCAGTGAGTTCATGATTAGTGATGTTGGGACAAGGGCAAGGTACCGAGCAAGTTGGTCAGCAGAAAGGAAGGGGGAGAGCCAAAGGCTTATAGCACTTTCACGCCTGATATGGCAGGAAAATGAAGCACTCACCATGGGGGATGCTGGCCTGAACAAAGGAGAGGTCCTGTCGCTTGTGGTGACCTTAGATGTCTACAGAACACCTAGGGGAAGGAATGGGGATGGAAATGGGGATTTAGACACTATCACCACCCCCAACCCCCCACCCCCTGCCCAGAGGGGATGGCTATAGCCTGGGATGGAAACCAGGGAGGGAAGGGTACAGAGCACACATGTCACCTCTCTCAGATCGCTAACATTCAGGGAGCCAGGACTGGGCAAACAGCCAGCCAGGGCAAGTAAAAGAGACAGTAGTGTGTCAACAGAGTGGCATGTAAGAGGCAGAGGTGGCTGGAAGGAAGATGAAAACCCCTTAGAGTGGAAGGAAGGGACATTTAGACAGCCCAGCTACACACTTGTCTTTCAACACAACTTGGTAAGTTCCCAAAGGAAACAAGACGGGGGCTGCATTCAATAGACCTGGCACCAAGCAGAATCATGGGAATAGAAGAGCAGAAATGTCAGAGCGGATTTTTCCATAAGCTGGGACACCTATTTCGAGTGCAGAAACTGAGAAGAAGGCTTATGTAGAGAAGGCAGAGGGCTAAAGAAAAGCCCAAGGATGCAGCTGAGAAAGCAAACTCTCAGGACAACTGGCCCCAAATGCCTCATTATCACAGCTGACAAGAGATGTCCATCATCTGAAGATCAATCCACTGTCATGGTTCAGATACTGCCATGGTCCCTTTTATTGTGATTTCTGTTCTCAACTCCAATTTTCCAGTTTCTAGGAGCTGTTGCTTCCACTGGCGATACCCTGAGCTACAAATCTTAATGGTGTGTTTTCAGGAAGAGGCTTCTCACAAAGGGGCTCACTGAAAAATGTCACCAATGCAAGCTGCTGTCAAAATGTACGGTATCTGCATGATCTTGTCTATGGAGGACTGTTGTCTAGTTATACAACAAATCTGCTAAATCAGAAAGAAAGAGCTAGAAAATGCCACAAAAGAAAGTGGTAATGTAAAAGATGATATCCAGCTCTTCCCAAGGCTCAGGGATTATATACTGTCCAAGCCACTGCTGAAAATGAAATGAAAGGTTTGTTTGTTTTCAGAATAAACCCCATTTCTCCCAAGAGAGATGTTAATGTCTTTCTGGCTCCTTCCTTTATTGTCAGGTCAGTAATAGCATAAAGTAAACAAATTACTTTTTTTTTCTTAAATCAGGGATTAAACCCAGGGACACTTTGCCACTGAGCCACATCCCCAGCCCTTTTTATTTTTTGTTTTGAGACAGGGTTTCACTAAGTTGCTCAGGGCCTCTCTAAGTTGTTGAATCTGGCTTTCAACTTGTGATCCTCCTGCCTCAGTCTCCTGAGCTGCTGGGATTACAAGTATGTGCCACCATGCCTGGCAACAAGTTACTTTTAGATATTAAGTTTTCTTCTATTTACTTCTTTCCCAGACACAATAAGTACTTATAATTCAACTTCCCATTAAAAATCTAGTTTCCACCAGGTGTCATGGAGCAAACCTGTAATTCCAGCTGCTGAGGCAGGAAGATTACAAATTCAAGGACAGCCTTTGCAACTTAGCAAGACTCTGTCTCAAAATTCTAAAGAAAAGAAAAAAGGTTGGGTTTGTAGCTCGGTGGTAGAGAACCTCTGTGTTCAAACCCAGTATTACAACAACAACAACAAGAAAAAAAGGGCTGGGGTTGTGGCTCAGTGGTACAGTGCTCTTCTAGCACGTGCGAGGTGCTGGGTTTTATCCTCAGCACCACATAAATAAATAAATAAATAAAGGCATTGTGTTCAACTACAACTAAAAAAAAATTTTTAAAAAAGACTCTTCTTTAAAAAACAAACAAACAAACAAACAAAACTAGTTTCCCCAGATTATAGTTTATCCAAGATTTTGATTCCCTATACTACCACTTCTATTTATCAGTTACAAAGCACTAATTTTGAAAGTACCAATCCTGCAATCTGTACTTAAAAAGGTTAAAATTCCAGTTAACATGATGTAACATGATATATAAAATCACCTCTGGTTCTAAAATTCTAAATAGTCCCAAGCTGATGAGAGTGCGGGTGGATATGATGATTCATTCTATGAGACCTGTGGGTTAAAGATGGCAGAGATCAAGGAATGGGGTCCCTCAATTACTACAGAACCAAATGATGAAAAAAAAATAAAGCACCCCCCTACAAAAATATACGAAGAAACCTCAAATTAAAAAGAAATGGTCTTTGTAGTATGCCTACCTGCAGAAGACAACAACATATAGAAAGTTCTCACCATCACACTAGAGTTTAGAGATCAGCAAGATGAGAAACTGGATAACAGCCTAGAAAAGTCAAGCAAAGTAGCATTGGTAGAAACGAGTTTCAATCATCTATGCCAGATCTCTAGACCTCAGTGGAGGCCAGAGAAACTGCTAAAGTGTTTTTCCTGGACAGCTCCAGGAGAACTAGGAAAATGCTTCAGGCCCAGGAGTAGCCCCCACCAGATGGGGACAGATGCCCTCCTAACTCTAGGGAAACAAACCCTGGTTTAAGACCTTTATCCAAACCTCAGAAGACAAGACAAAGCTCAGATTATTCCAAACAGGCTGTACCCAGCCTCAGCCAGGCTCCCTTTTCCATACCTCTTTCACTACCATGCACCACTGAAAACTTAAATAAATGCAATATTCAATGTCCTCAAACTGCAACTCAGACAGGAAAGCACACAGGTCTCATTTAAGCCATACAGGATATCACACAAAAATCAGCTGCTCTTTATTAAAACAAAGGATTGATGTAGAGAGCACTGTCCATGCTAAGCCGAGAAACACGACAAACAACAAGTCAACTTACTAATATACTACAAAATAGGAAAAGAAATTTTCATAGCTGCTTAAGAAATAAATGAAGGATGCAATCAGAAATAAAATATAATTAGAAAAACAAAAGGAAATTGCCCCTGAGTGCAAAATTTCAGTCATAACTAAAATTAATATAAGGATAGTGAAGTAAACAATGGCAAAGAATATTAAGTACCAAAATTTCAGTCATAATTAAAATTAATATAAGGATAGTGAAGTAAACAATGGCAAAGAATATTAAGTACCAAAATAGGCCCACATGTATATGGTCAATTGATTTTCAGTGAAGGTGCCAAAGTATTTCAAGGGCAAGAGAAAAATCTTTAAAACAAATATTGGTGGAAGAACTGGATATTCAACTGGAAGGGAAAAGAAAAAGCCCTCACACCATACACAAAAATTACCTTGAAAACATACTGTAGGCATAAGCATAAAAACTAAAACTATAAAACTTCTGTAAGAAAACGTGAGAAAATATCTAACTAAAATGAGAATAGACAATGATTTCTTAAGTACAATACAGAAAACAATACCATTCAAAAATGAAACTTCAAAATTTCTCAGAATAAAAAAGCATTTTGAGAAACAAAATAGCAAGGAACAGACTGGGCAAGTAAGTACGTTCAGCACATACATCTGACAGGAACCACCATTCACAGTGCGTGCACACACACACAGACAGTCAAAACACAATAGTTAAATAAAAACTGGAATATTAAAATATATTCAAATAACTAAAAAAGGGCAGGAAAGGACAAGTAGAAGAACAAAAACATAACAAAATGGCATAGCACATAAGTCATTACATTAGACGTGAATGCACTACACATACTAATTGAAAAACTGAGATATCAAAATTGAATTTCTAAAATAACCCAACTTTGTGCTATCTACAGAAAACTCCCTTCAAATATAGACATATCAATAGGTTAATAATAAAATGCAAAAATAATAAACCATATCAACACAAATCAAAAGAACATTGAAGTGACTAATTTATATCAAACAAACTATACTTCAATGCAAAAATCACTACCAAGCTGATATAGGGACATTACATAACAGTGAATAGTCAATCCAACAAGAAAACATAACATTCTAAATACCTATGCACCTAGTGGGAGAGCTTTAAATTGAACGAAGGACTGAAAAGAGAAATAAATCAATTACCATTATAGGTGGAAATTTCGATGCTACTCTTTGTAATAAAACCAGTAAGAAAATCAGAAAGGAAATAGAATATCTTAACAATACCAATATCCAGCTAGAACTAATTGACATTTCTAGAATAACCCACAACAAGAGAACATGCATCTATTCAAGTGTACATGGAACATTCACCAATCATTCACAGATTCACAGATCATATCCTACCAATGCCAGCCACTTCCAGAAACATAAAACAAATCTTAATGTAAAATAATCAAAATTATATGAAGTATATTATATGACAAGAATTGTATTGAATGAGCAACCAATAATGGAATGATAATAAGAAAACTTCTAAAATTTAGAAATTAAACACCAAAATTCTAAAAAGTGCAAGACTTAGAAGAGGATACCTCAAAAGAAACTGGAAAATATTTTGAAGGAAATAAAAATGAAAACATTTCAAAATTTGTGAGATGCAGACAGAGCAGTGCTTCAAGGGACATTTATATTATTAAATGCTTAGAGAAGAAGATGGGTCTCAAATAAATGACATTACTGTCTACCTTACAAAAATGAAAAGAGATAATTAAAATAAGCAAGGCAAGCAGAAGTAAAAACAAAAACAATAAAGATTAAAAAATGAATGAAATTTGGGCTGGGGTTTCAGCTCAGTGGTAGAACACATGCCTCTCATGTGTGAGGCACTGGGTTCAATTCTCAACAGCATATATAAATAAATAAATAAATGAAGATCCATTGACAACTAAAAATATATTTTAAAAATAATAAAATAAATGAAATTTGAAACATTAAAAAGAAAAGATAAGTCCAACCAAAAGGTGGTTCTTTGAAAAATAAAATGATACATAAACCTTTAGCAAGGTTGACAGAGAGAAAGAGGGAGCAAGAGAGAGAAAGAGAGTGACAGACAGAGAGAGACGGAGACAAGAAGATACGAATTACTACTACAGGCAACAAAAGAGGAGACATCATTACAGAATCCATTACATTAAAAACATTAATAAGTAATATATGTAATTCATTGCTGGGAGCCATCAGCCAAGTAGGTATGACAAATTCCTTGCCAGCTTACTCCCATGCTGTCTAGTGGAAGGACTTCTGAAAGGTGACCTTGCTCAAGGACCAGGGCAGGATCCATGTTTAGGGTGTTCCCCCTTTAGAATAGGGCAGTTTAGCATAATAGGAGATTAGGGTGTTCCCCTTTAGAATAGGGCATATCCTGCTGCTGAGTTCCTCTTGAGTGCTTAGGGTCAGACAGTATATTTTGGGAGACAGAAGCCCATGCGGTGTGGATTTGGGCAGAGAACGTGGATTCCCCCAGAGCGTGTTTGTGACGGCCGGTGTGAGTTCGGGAATAAAGAATTGCTGTTTGAATCTACAAGCTGTGTGGAGACTCGTGATTTGTGCCCAGCCAGAGACTGCGGCATCTGGTGGCTCGTACGCGGAACGCCTGAAGCTTGGGGGTAAGTGAAATTGCTCACCCCTGAGGGAAGGTGAGAGAATGGGTGACCATTTCAAAAAACAATGTGTTCTCCTTTTGATTTATTTTGTTTTTGTTTCAAGCTGCCTATCCCTAGAAATTTCTCAGGCAAACTGGAAAAAATGGTTGACTAAAGGCTTGAAGTTTGTCGGCCCTGAGGAAGAGAAAATTGATACAATGATTTTTTATTCCGTTTTTGCTTCATTCAATTTCAGTTTTGTTTTGTGTTATCTTATTGGGTTGTGTTATCTTTATAGTAGATTAAAACAAACTGAAAAGATGTTAAGTAAATTGTTAGAGGTTCAGAACATGGAGAAAGACATTTTAGATCAAGCAAAAGAGAAGGTCTCTCGAGCTAGTCAGACAGAGGAAGAAAATTTAAAGGAAAAGGGGTTGTTAGGAAAAAGGCCACAACAGGAGGCTGTTACTAACTCCGTTTTATCACAAGAGGGTTTAATTCAACCAACAGCCCCACCGATAGAGACAGCTGAGTGGCCCTCAAACCCCGTAGTTGATAAATGGAATCCTGAGACAGGACCTCAAAGATTAGCATGCCCTGTACTTGAACAAGTAGGAGGGCAGCGAATTCACCGTGCTTTAGATTTTAAAACAGTGAAGCAGTTAAAGGAGGCTGTAACAACCTATGGTCCCCAAGCTCCCTTCACGGTGAGCATGGTCGAGTCCATTACTAACTTGGACATGACGCCAGCAGATTGGGCTAGCATGTGTAAATCTGTGCTAAATGGAGGACAATATTTGTTATGGAAGGTTGCCAATGAGGAATTTTGTGCAGAGACAGCTAGGCGAAATGCAGCAGCCGGTTACCCTCAAAGAAATCTAGAAATGCTGCTAGGGAAAGGACCTTATGAGGGTCAACGGCAACAAATTGAATATGATCCTGCTATATATGCACAAATTGCTGCAGACGCAGTTAGGGCATGGAAGACATTACAAGGACATGGAGATTTACAAGGTCAGCTATCTAAGGTAATACAGAGAGCTAATGAACCTTACGCTGACTTTGTAGATAGGCTAATTCAAACGGCTGCCAAAATATTTGGGGATACGGAACAAGCAATGCCATTAATAAAACAACTGGCTTATGACCAAGCAAATCGTTGCTGCAGAGAGGTTATCAGATCATGGAGACATGAAGATTTAAACACATATATTAAATTATGTAGAGATATTAATGAACAAGGGCAAGTCTTGGCAGCTGCAGTACAACAGGCTTTAGATGCCAGGCCAAAAACATGCTATGATTGTGAACAAACAGGACATTTTAAAAGGAGTTGCCCCATAGGAGGAGGATTTAACAAAACTAGGTATCAAAGAAATAGAATACCGGGTATTTGCCCACGATGCCGTAGAGGGAGACATTGGGCTAATGAATTCCGTTCTCAAACTACCATAGAGGGTACTCCCTTATCAAAAAACGGACAAGGACCAGGTATTTACCCACGATATCGTGGAGAAAGGCATCAGGCTCCATTGCCAAAAAACGGACAGCCGGGCCCAATGCTCCGGGGCCCACAACCACAAATATATGGGGCAGTGGAGGAACCCAGCAACACCATCAGAGTAGTGCCCAGGACACATTGTCCATTAAATCCCTCATCAGACAAACCCGAGGGAGCGCAGGGTTGGACATCTGCGCCTCTGCCAGAGCAGTACTAACTCCAGAGATGGGAGTTCAAATCATTCCCACAGGAATAAAAGGACCTCTTCCCAAAGGAACAGTAGGCTTATTATTGGGACGTAGTTCATCTACATTAAAAGGACTTATGATAAGTTCTGGGGTAATTGATCCCGATTATGTAGGTGAAATAAAAATTATAGCTAGTTCTCCAAGAGGTATATCAGTAATTTCACCTGGAGATAGAATAGCACAGTTGTTAATAATACCCAGCCTACATAATAAATTTCCTAGTCATAGTGTAAAAAGAGGTTCCTGGGGATTAGGCTCCACAGGTGTAGATTGGGCTATGTTGTCTTTAAATTTAGATTCTCGCCCAATGTTAAAACTAAATATTCAAGGACACGACTTTAATGGGCTACTGGACACAGATGCAGACCTTAGCATCATATCTAGTAAGGAATGGACAAAACATTGGCCATTACAACAAGCCACTCAAACGCTTCGAGGCCTAGGAGTGGCTACTAATCCCCATAGAAGTGCAATGATATTAGATTGGAAGGATCCTGAAGGATGTGAGGGAACTATACAGCCCTATGTATTGGATCATCTTCCTATAAATTTATGGGGACGAGATGTCCTAGATCAATTAGGTTTGACATTAACAAATAACATCAATCCTAATGCGCCCACTACTAGGGCTAGACAAGGTTTTAGGAAAGAAAAAAGATTAGGAAAACAAGGACAAGGTATAGCAGCACCAATTCAAATAGATCAAGGAACAGACAGACATGGGTTGGATTTTTAGAAAGGGCCACTGAGACAATCAAAATTACTTGGAAATCAGAAAGACCAGTGTGGGTTCCTCAGTGGCCCCTGACTAAAGAAAAGATACAAGTAGCCCATGATCTGGTCAAACAACAATTAGCGGAAGGACATATACAACCTTCCATATCTCCCCATAATACTCCCATTTTTGTCATTAAAAAGAAATCTGGTAAATGGAGATTATTGCAAGATTTAAGAGCAATTAATAATGAAATGGTTATTATGGGACCTGCTCAATCAGGGATTCCTCAATTGTCTGCTTTGCCAAAAACCTGGCATGTTTTAGCCATAGATATTAAAGATTGTTTTTTTTCAATTCCAATTCATCCCGAGGATAGTCCACGTTTTGCATTTACTATCCCTGCATTAAATCATGAAGGTCCTGATCAGAGATATGAATGGAAAGTACTCCCTCAAGGGATGGCTAACAGTCCAACTATGTGTCAAATATATGTTAATAAAGCAATCCAGCCACTTAGAAATCAAAATCCTGAACTACAAATATTTCACTATATGGATGATGTATTATTGGCACATAAAGATAAAAACATATTGCTGGAATATTATGCCACACTTACAAACTTATTAAAAAATTATAATCTAGAGATAGCAATAGATAAAGTACAATTAAATTTTTCAATTAATTATTTAGGAGTTCTATTATCCTCAACCATGGTCTGTCCACCAAAAATTCAAATACGAGTAGATCAACTCAAGTCACTTAACGACTTTCAAAAGTTATTGGGAGACATAAATTGGATAAGGCCTTATCTAGGCATACCAACAGGAGAGTTGGGACCTTTATTTGATATTCTAAAAGGTCCATCAGATCCAAATTCACCCCGAATGTTAACGCCTGAAGCAAGAAAGGCATTGAAAATTATTGAAACATATATGGAAAATATACATTTGGATAGAATTGATATAAGTTTGCCTTTATTATTTATTGTACTACCAACAAAAAATATTCCTACAGGAGTATTTTGGCAAGAAGGTCCATTATTGTGGATACATTTATCTTATTCTCCTAACACTATTCTTACTAGGTATCCTGAGGCTGTAGGACAATTAATACTCAAAGGAATAAAAGCAGCGAAGGGAGTGTTTGGAATTTCTCCCAATAAAATTATTACTCCATATACTATGGATCAAATTGATGAGTTAGCTAATGAGTTAAATACTTGGGCAATAATCATGTGTAAATCTAATGTTGCATTTGATAATCACTTACCATCTAATCCTTTGTTGTCTTTTTGGTCTAAGCATCCTGTAGTTTTTCCAAAAATGACAAGAAAAACCCCTATCATGAATGCTCCAAATATATTCACTGATGGGTCAAATAATGGTACAGCAGCAGTAGTTACCCCTGATCAAACTTTTACATTTTTAGTACCCAAACAATCAGCTCAAAAGGTAGAGCTTAATGCAGTATTACAAGCCTTTTTAATGTTTAAAGATTCTGTATTTAATTTATTTTCTGATAGTCAGTATGTAGTTAATGCTATAGTATCTCTTGAAGATGCTGGTAGGATTTCCCCTTCTTCTACTGTTTTCTCTTTGTTTTCCACTATACAAAGTCTAATCTGGGACAGAAAAGATCCATTCTTTATAGGACATATTAGAGCACATACAGGATTGCCTGGAGCCCTTAGTTTGGGCAATGATTTAGCAGATAAAACTACACATGACATACATATTTTCTCTACACTAGAAGAAGCTACGAATTTTCATAAAAAATTCCATGTTAATGCTAATACTTTACAAAAGCATTTTAAAATAACTAAGGAACAAGCCAGACATATAATAAAACAATGTCAAAATTGTGTGACCTTTTTACCACAAGTTAATCTTGGAGTCAATCCTAGAGGACTGATACCTAACCATATTTGGCAGATGGACGTCACACACTTGCCAGAATTTGGAAAATTAAAATATTTACATGTTACAGTTGATACCTCTTCTGGATTTTTGATGGGCTCCCTTCATGCTGGAGAAAAAACTAAAGATGTTATAGCTCATTGCTTACAAAATTTTGCCACTGTGGGTGTTCCTAAACAGTTAAAAACCGATAACGGTCCTGGCTATACCTCTACCTCTTTTAAACAATTTTGCTCATCATTTGGTATTACTCATATAACAGGAATTCCATACAATCCACAGGGACAAGGCATAGTTGAAAGAGCTCATCAAACTATTAAAACGTACTTATTAAAGCAAAAAGAGGGAATTGGAAAGGGGTATATATCCCCCAAAGATAAACTTAAAATAACGCTTTTTACTCTAAACTTTTTAAATTTGGATTCATCAGGACTTAGTGCTGCGGAAAGGCATATGTATCCAAAAAAATGTGCATAAGCCTAAAGTTCTTTGGAAAGATATTCTAACAGGACAATGGAAAGGTCCTGACCCAGTAATCGTCTGGAGTCGGGGCTCTGTCTGTGTGTTTCCACAGGGAGAACAGCAACCGATTTGGATTCCAGAAAGACTAACCAAAACGATTTCTACAGATCGAAAAGAAGATGATTTGACTCAAATCCATAACAGCTGATATCCAGAACTCCAGCTTGGCCATTCTTACATCTGCGACTATGATTAACCAGGATGCTTTTTTCAATATCTATTTTATTATTGCATTTTCCACATCATAAGGTTCTATTTTTATTTTTTGAGCTCATACAAACCTAGGTTAATGTTTTTCTGATCAGTTTTATTTTTTGACTATAGAGTTTTTAAACATTGCAATGGAGATTTCACCTAGGTAAAGCTACAAGGCTTTTATTATTATCTTATGTGTTGTACGTTTGTTTGCACATTTGTGTTTTGTGTTATATGTCTGTGTGTGCGTATGTCCATATTTCATATATGAGGAGCGCTCATGAAAAATGGATCCAAATTATTATTATTTTTTTTTTATTCACGTGATTTAAATGGCTTAATTTAAATTAGGTAAACAGCTGTTAAGGATTGTTTTTAAAGGTGGTTAACAGATCTGCTTGTTTACTAATTTAAATCAGGTAAACAGCTGTTAAGGATTGTTTTTTAAGGAGTTTAACAGATCTGTTTGTTTACTTTCACCTTTCCTTTTCATTATATTTAATAATTCTTTTCAGGTTAATGTCTTTTTAGCATCATTGCCAGAATTCCTATCTTCATCCCAATGAATATAACTCAACAAGTATGCTCAATCAAGGAGTCAACTTACTTTGGGAGGAAACGGACTTTGGGAAGAGACGGACAGATTGATAGATTCCTCCCCTTTGAACTGCTTACAGAACTTGCCTGGACTATGTAACTACGTTTAGTGCAGCAAATTGTGGTAATGCTGGCATATCTTTGCTGATGGTGTCACCAGTGATCTTTGCTGATGGTGTCACCAATGATGCAATTTTTCCAAAGGAACTGTCAATTGGCTTGGTGTCGTGGTATTTCTGTATCCTCCTCCCTTCTGCTAGTGATGGTCTAAAATTTGGGGGCCAATGGCTATGCTGGACCGGTAGTCAGTGACGGGTATGATCCAATTGCAGTGGTATCAACATAAGACAGGAGGCTGACGCCTAAAGATCAGTTGCCTAAAGGTCAGTTTTCCGATGACGGGTAAGAACCATATGTTGAATTGGACAACCTACCAGGCACGGTCCTTAAGCCACATTAACCTCACTCCCCCACTGGCACCAAGGCCAAATTTGGGGGCCAACAGAGGTGAGGCAAAGAACCTCACCCCCCCACTGGTGCATAGACCTATCCACAAGTATGGCTGTATGCTGGACCGGTAGTCAGTGACGGGTATGATCCAGTTGCAGTGGTATCAACCTAAGACAGGAGGCTGACGCCTAAAGGTCAGTATTCCAATGACGGGTAAGAGCCATATGTTGAACTGGACAACCTACCAGGCACGGTCCTTAAGCCACACTACTTGTTGTTTAATTAATCAGAAGGGGAGAGATGCTGGGAGCCATCAGCCAAGTAGGTATGACAAATTCCTTGCCAGCTTACTCCCATGCTGTCTAGTGGAAGGACTTCTGAAAGGTGACCTTGCTCAAGGACCAGGGCAGGATCCGTGTTTAGGGTGTTCCCCCTTTAGAATAGGGCAGTTTAGCATAATAGGAGATTAGGGTGTTCCCCCTTTAGAATAGGGCAGTTTAGCATAATAGGAGATTAGGGTGTTCCCCTTTAGAATAGGGCATATCCTGCTGCTGAGTTCCTCTTGAGTGCTTAGGGTTAGACAGTATATTTTGGGAGACAGAAGCCCATGCGGTGTGGATTTGGGCAGAGAACGTGGATTCCCCCAGAGCGTGTTTGTAGACGGCCGGTGTGAGTTCGGGAATAAAGAATTGCTGTTTGAATCTACAAGCTGTGTGGAGACTCGTGATTTGTGCCCAGCCAGAGACTGCGGCAATTCATGTACATAGAACTTTTTGATTCAGATAAAATTGATCAATTCCCCCCAAATCTTAAACTACCAAATGTCACTCAAAATGAAACTAAAAAATGAAAAATGATAAACTGAATACTAATAGATCATAGAAACAGAATTCATAATAATCCTTCTGAAACATAAATCTCCAGTTCCAGAATTTTTTTACTGGAAAATTTTGCCACACGTTTAAAAAAGAAATAATTTCAGTTCCACACAAAACCTTACAGAAAGCAAAGCAAAACAAAACAAAACAAACAAACAAACACAAAAACAAAAAAAGAGGGAACACACTTCAAATTATTTCATGAGATCAACAGTATCCTGATTCACCAAAACCAGTGAAAGTATAAAAAGAGAAAATTGTAATCCAATATTCTTCATGAACATAGATGCAAAATATTCAATATATATTAGTAAAAGGAATCCAGCTCTAAATATAAAAGAATAATATGCCATAAACAAGTGGACAAGTGGAGTTTATTCCAGGAATGGAAAGCTGGTTCAATGTTCAAAAATCAACCAGTATAATCCAACATATTAATGGTGTAAAAAATAAAAACTACACATTTGCATCAAATAACAATTCTCAAAACTCAACATCTATTAATGTTAAAAACTCTTAACAAACTACAAATAAAAGGGGACCTTGCCACTAAAATGGATGTTTGCTGTTGTAACTCTTATTCGACATTATACAAAATTTCAGCTGATGCAACAAGAAAAAGAAAATAAAAGGCTATATACAGCTTGGAAAGGAAGAAATATAACTGTTCCTATTTGCAGATTATGTAATTGTTTATACAGAAAAATCTCAAGAAATCCACAAAATAATACTAGAATTAGTATGTACAATTATTAATAAGTGTGCAGAATACAAGATCAATACACAAAAATCAACCATGATGCTATACATTAATAAGTATACAGTGAAAAAAAATAAAATCACTTGAAATACTTCTAACAATTAAATACAGGGAAATTTAATAAAATATGTACAACAACAGTGTGCTAAAAACTCTAAAGTGCTGATCAAAAAAGTTGAAGGCCTAAATAAATGACAAGACATACTGTGTTTAGAGACTGAAAGACCAAACATAATAAATCTGTCAGTCCCTGCAAAAAAAATCCATAGACTTAACTCCAATCAAATTCTGGTGGGATTCTTCTAGATATATACAAGTTGATTCTAAAATTTATATAGAAATGTGAAGGAACTAGAATAGCGAAAGCATTTTTGAAAAAGAAAAATAATGTTAAAGATATACACTATTCCATTTGCAGAGGTATTATAAAACTATAGTAATAAAGACATAAGGCAAAAGTGTAGACTTGTGTATCAATGGAACAGAAAAAAAGTCCAGAAATGAAACAACACAAATATGGCCATATGACTTCTTACAAATGTACCAAAACAATTCAGTAATAAAAAGGTGATCTCTTCAACAAATGATGTTACAATAATTGGACATTCATATGCAAAAAGAAGAGCTCTAATCTATACTCACATGTCATACAAAAACTAAAACACACACTAAAAAAGATCATAGATCTAAATGTAAAGCATAAAACAATCAAAGTTTTAGGGAAAAAAAATAGGGGCAATTCTTTAGGACCTGAAGTTGAGCAAAGAGTTCTTAGATATAACACCAAAGACATGCTCCCCAGAAGAAAAAACTAGAAAATTGAATTTATTAAAATTTAAAACATTTTTTTCTGTAAAAGATACTACAAAGAGCATGCAAAAAAGGGTAAAGACTTGGAGGTAATATTTTCAAGCCACATATCTGACAAAGGAGTTGTACCCAGAATATATTTTATAACCTGTCAGAACTCAACTATAAGTAAACAACAATCCAATTTTTAAAATATGGACAAAAGACTTGGAAACCCACTTCACTAAAGAAAATATATAGATGGCAAATAAGCACTTGAAAATGTGCTTTACATCATTCCCTATTCACTAAGAAAATACAAACAAAACTGTGATGTTACTCCACACTTATTAGTATGGCATAAATTAGAAGTACCACTTATATGGAGTACTTCCAAGACTTTAAAGAATTAGAACTCTCACACACTGATGGTAGGAATACAAAATAGTATAACCACCCTGGAAAACAGTTTGACAATTTCTTATGAATTTAAACATATACTTGACATATGACCCAGCTACTCCAAAGTATCTATCCTTGTGTAGGTTTCCATCACTCTACGTGTCCAGGTCAAATCCATCAGCAGCCCAAATTTTCCCAGTGTCCATTCATTTACATATTATTTATGACTGCTTCCTTGTACAACAGCATAATTAAATAGCTGCCAGCAAACCCCAATATATTTACTATGTTTCTGGTTCTTAAATAAAAACTTTGCTCTCAAGAGTCACACCTGCCATCAGGTGAGTTATCCTAGCCAAATAATCCAACTTCTACCTGCCACAATTTTCTCATTCATAAAAGAGAAAGATCCACAATATCCCTCACATTCCCTTCTAGCTCAAATTGAGTTTATGTTATTATTAGTCTACCAGCCCCTTAGTCAAAATACCTGTGAAGTACATTTATTAAAAATTAAGAATAAAGTAATATGAAGGAAACATTGATGCCCAAAGGAAATGAGAAAATGAATACTCTGAGCCTTTTTATGAAATGTAAACCAAAAAACTTAGTTTCTCCCAGTATCCTTCACCTCTCAGGAAGAACTGGAAACTAAGTCACTGGATGTCCTAACAATCTCTAAAATCATTTATAGAAGATTCTTGTTTTAATCATTTTTGTTTTGCTGTCACCAAAAGACCTGACAAGGACAACTTGAAGGAGGGAAAGTTTATTTTGGTTCACACTTTCAGAGGTTCAGTACATGGTCAGCTGACTCCATAGCTCTGGGTCCAAGGTGAGGCAGAACATTTTGGCAGAAAGCTAAAGGATATGGCAATCAGAAAGTAGAGAGATCTCTGCTTGTCACCAGAAATAAAATATAAATGCCAAAGATACCTTTAGTGACCCACCTCCAACAGTCACACTCCACCTGATAAGGTACCACCAGTTAATCCATAGCAATGAATTAATCCACTGATTAGGTTACAACTCTCACCATCCAATCATTTCACCCTGAATATTCCTGCATTGTCTCACTCATGAGCTTTTAGGGACATCTCATATCTAAACCATAACATTTTCCCGTTAGGATAAGGAGTCAGAGTCTAGTAGGTTATGGGTTAGTGTCAGAGATTCAATATTTCAAATGGCAAAATGGAAAATGAGTCTAATATATATGCGAACATGTGGCACATAAAAGTCTTCCACTGTCATCCACCACAATGCCTTGACATTACTATCACCCCCAAATAAGACACAATGAGAGGAGAAGAGGAAAAAAATCTGTGAATACATATCTGGAATTGGAAATTCTGAGGAGCTCACAAACTTGGGTGTGGCAGAAGAGATCCCAAAAGTAGGGGACAGGGTAAACGTTCCCCAAACATGGGAGCTTTGCTGGCCATTAGTGTGATGCTTGTCAGAGTTCTGTTATCTGTAACCCCCCTTTGTGTAACTTTCTGGGCTATAAAGCTGGGCTGTAGGAAAGGTGGGGCTGCTGTCTTGTTCCTGCCATTTTGGGAGGGAGAAGCAGCCCGGCCGGTCAAAATAATAAGCTTGCTTTAATTTGATTTTAATTGGAGTCGGTGGTCTTTTCTTGCGTCCTGGTCTAACAGCCTAGATCTCAGTTTTCAAAGGCTCCTCTAATGCCTGGCCTTGTAAAATCCCAACTCAATTCATGGCAATAGTTTTCTGAGATTCATTCCAGAACTCAGTCTCTAATGGCATCACACCAGAGTTCAAGCTGATGTGGACCCAGTCATCTTTTCCAACCCCCACACAAAAGACCGCTATTCTAACAAAAACACTCCCACATGGCCCTCATCTTCTTCCATACAGACACTCATCATAACATTCTGGCTGGGGGTTTGCATAGGGGGAGCAGTCTAAGATGGTGTGCAAAGTAAGCTCTCATGCCAATCATATGCCAAATGTCTTGGTGGCCTGGACACCCTTCATGAGAAATAGGAGAGATAAAATGGGCCTGTAGTTAAAACTGCTCTGCTTCTCAAATTAGAGGCCTCATGCCTGCCAGGGGTAGATTCTTTATGTGTACTGGACTCATGAAAAAACCCAAATACCTGTGTGCTAGTTACTGGATGACTTGCAACAATTCATTTGACCCAGAGGATCCCTGTTCTTACTTCATACGGGTCAGGAGCCTGACCAGAGGAAGGCAAGAGACTTCATCCAATAGTACACTTCTTTTTCACCCTTTTAAATTAGGATGGACACATGGGATTTTTCTTGAGTTTCCTGAGGTGCTGAGAATGTAATTCACAGCCACACACAGGGCCAAGAGTCTGATTCAGACACAGCTTTTACAAAGCACTTTACCTCAAAGGCACAGATTAGGCCTCTTCATTTCCATTTGAAACTGTTTTCCTGAGGATTCCCCAAGGAATGCCCCAAGGCAAACACCTCCCTGACATTCAGGGGAACAGAACAATAGGGAAGAAAGAAGCCTGGAGAAAAACTTGGCTTTAATTGAACACTGTGGCACTGACAGCTCCTAATCATGCAACTTGGGTTGCCATCTATCCAAGCAGGGATTCTCCAGAGAGATCCTTACCAGTCATGCTAATTTTTGAGTTTTCTGAGATGCTTGGCATTCCCTTCAGCAATCCAGTCCATGGGCATGTCACACAGCTTGAAGGTGGTACATATCTTGGACACAAAACCACGAACCCCTTCAGAGAGTGGCCAAAATTCAGGAAGAAAACAGGAACTTCGGATCTTGGTAGGTGTTGCCCATCTGCAAAGCAAGCAGCAGTCCATTCATAAACTGGCCATGAGAAGTCCTGCAAAGATTTCCACTAGACAGGACACATTCATGGCTGCATTCTTCTCTCTACTCTCTGTAAACACAAACCCAGTGGGATCCACTGACATAGAAAGACTCACTAGTCTACAGTCCATTTCAAACCACCACCAACAACAACAGAAAAACTTTTTTCCTTCATGTTCTCAGAACATGACATAAAATGACAAATTGCAACACACACCCACTAAGACCCACAAACCGCCCCTGTATTTGGTCTGCATCTATCCACTCTGTCCTCTGAGTGGTGGGTGAAAATATGTTCCCCAGCTGTGGCCTGCCCTTTCTTAGCTCTGGTCTCCTTGGCCATCTCTGTGTAGTTGTCAGGAGCCAGCAATGAGCCAACACTTCTTTCTCAGGAAAGGTCCCTGTTCAGACCATTTAAGGCATTTGGCTCTCCACACATCACTAGGTGCCAAGAAAGGATGACGCTGGCCTTGGTACAGACAAACAAATGAGCCCACTGAGACTGGAACTGCCTCTGGGTGCCTTGCCTCCTGGATCCCAAGTTCAGAGAGTTCCATCACCAAGGAAGTGACGTGAGGTCACTTCCTTCAGGGAAGTGAATGAGATCACTGCCTTGGCAACCATTTTGTCCTAACAATTGTTTCCAAGGGTCCCATGAGATGGAGGCTGCCCCACCTTCCTGTGACATTTTCACAAGACATAAAGGTCTATATACCGTAGGAGCCCGGGTTCAGCAATCCACACAGGCCTGATTGTGTTCATCTTCCCTGCATTGAGAAGAGAGAGGCTGATTCAGCAACATCCCTTCATCCTGACTGGGTTATTGGCCATGGAAGATGACTTCAGACCTCACAGGTCCTACCTAGCTGCCTTCATTTGCTCCAGGGATCATTTCTGCATCTACCTTTGAGCTTCTCAGCAGCTGTAGGATTCCCTACATACCTGTATGACAAGATCAACTCAGGACCTGCTGTTATGTGAAAATAGATTGAGGGAACAGAGTATGGTTAAGAGTCATATCATGTTCGATTTGGGTTAGGAGTCATTCTGCTGGATGAATACGGGTATTGGGCAACTGGGATATTTATAAGAATGTAAGGTGAAATGTAAGTATGAAAATAGAAAACTAGGTAAGATCTGAAGCACACAAGGGTGTTGGGCCCTTGATTTGGATACATAGTTTCGAATTATGTTCTGCAGAGATGAATCCTCTAAATCCATATACAATGGCATGAGATCTTGTACCTGGCACTACTGAATGTAAAAGAGAACTTCCAGTGAAATAGAGAGAGTAGGCAGGATTCCAGACTAGGGTAAGAAAGAAGAGTGAGTTTAGGATTTGGACCAAAGGCCCTTTTTGCAATCCAATGAATTTCTATTAGAGTGTAAATAGGAATGTCAGCACACAAGAAGAGTCAGTCACAACAAGGCACTTGGGGAAATAGATATCAATAGGGATGTTAGGAGATCGGGCAAGGTATAAAATGAGTGATAGGGTCAGGGATATTTTCAACAGGGGGATGGTTGAATACACTATTCTAGGAAGAAACAAGTGTATACTCACCATGGGATTGAAATTTGAAAATAGGCAATGCAGACACAGATGATTTTAGTAATCCATGCTCTCTTTAAAATGAGGCTTTGGTAGAAGAATAAGATAAGTGTGAGTTTTGCATTTTGTGTCCAGAAGATGATGTGATGAAAAGAATACATGGAGCAGGTGACATGCGTATTTCTTCCACCATTTCTGGGAGCATGTTTTGAAACCCTATCATTTAGAGTTTGGGGATAAAAATAGGTGTATCCTGGGTCTACGTATATAGAGATGATGCATGAATAGACCATACAGTGAATAAAAAGTAAAATAGTTTACTATTTTAAATAATGGATTGAAATGAGATTTTAAAAAATACATGAAATCTGATATTCACATACATTCAATCCAAGTAGTCATACATCTAGTGGTAATATTAGGGTTACTAATTACAACAAACTGTGTTTGAGTTTTGCTTTGAAAATGATATTAGGACAGTACATGGCACATCACAAATACTCACAAGTGTTAGCTATTTCTTATTTACATAGCAATTCCATGTGGAAGAACATTTCTTCTGATCTTTGCTCTAGATCTGAGAGCAGATGATCTAGCTGGAATAGCACAGTTTACACTGGATTGTGTGTAGTGATTTCTTTCTTATCCTTGTTAGTCTTCAGATTTTATGAATGTACTTGACGTGTTCTCATATTACACTATGAAATTGGATATGTTAATTATTCACTTAGAAATCTTCCTTTTAATGCAATCGCTCAATTTACAACTATCATGGTTTTATCTTTCATTCAAAAACATGCACCCTTTTTCATCTAACCTGGGAGCTATAGATGGTATGGTATTATTTTAGTATTCGATCTTCTTTTATGTTTATTATTTCTTCACTCATTGATATAGATTCTCTAGCCATTTGTTTACTAGAGCATGATAACCTCTAGAACTGGAAATTCAGTCATTCATTCAATAAAATATTTCTTCAACAAAGATCTGTTTATTCCTTGTGCATACTACAAAATGAACCGTTCCCACACCTTTCAGGATGCTTATTGTGTAGTCAGCAAGACAGAGCCAAAAGCACATGATTATGATTAGAGATGTGCACCAATGTCATAGGTTGGAAAAAAGAAGGGCTGAGGGAGTTCAATAAATCTAGCCAGATTTAGGACTCACTGAGTATGTAGGAGTTGACCATGCAGAGAGAGAGAACACATAGATCATTCTGAAACACCTTAAATAGGCATCTTTCTATGTAATCTATGATCTTAATTACAGTCAGCTTCCTTCATCATGGAGCACAATGTTTGACATTCTACCTTGAATTAAACAAGAAATTCAGACTTGCAATCACTGCCTCCATATTAAATTATTCGAAGCATAATGATTACATTAAACCTTACTGTGTAGTCTCAGGCAAAAAGATTGTTGGTAAGGAATGTAGCATCAGCCCTACCATTTCAACTGAAAGATCTAGATGATGACAGGTTATAAAATTGACTCACCCCAAAGTAACAACAAGTTTAATATCAACTTGGAAAAAAATAATCTTAACATCAAAAAGACTTTGAAAGTTGTAAAGCAATCGTCTTTTGACTGTCAAAAAAAGGGTAGTAAAGAGGTAAGACATAAAAAGAGGTAACATTCTTGGGGGTTTTGGGGGGTGGGGTAGGGTGGGTTCTTTTTTTGTCTTTTTTGGAACTAGGCGTCTAATCCAGGATTTTGCAAATGCAAGGCAGACACTTTGCCACTGAGCTACATCCCAACCCAACATTCTTAATATATAAAGAAAAATTTTAATTGTAATAACCAAAGCAGAATATATGAGAGGAACAGACAACATGAGCGAGTGTGCGCACGTGCGCGCACACACACACACACACACACACATACACACACACACACACACACATTTAAAAATACCCGTTAAACATATAAAAAGATACTCAACTTTATTTTTAATGAAAAACATAAATTTAAGCTACTGTTGGTGAGTCTTAGGGGAAATAGGTACTTATTAATCACTGGTGGGAATAGGGGAATAGAAAAATGGTACAGTTCCTTTGGACGGAAATTGAGCATTCTCTAACAATATATAAGTACATATTTTTTCCTTAGCAATCCCATTCCTGAGAATTTACTCTGAAGATGCACCCGCAAAATACAGGAAAAAGAGGGGGAAACACTTGCATATATACCAGATTCTCTGTTGAGGTGTTTTTTATAATGATAAAAAGTTAGAAATAATGTAACTGCTATATGAAGATTGACTGAATAAACTATGATACATAGGATGCTGTAGAAAATAATTCAGAAAATCTCCATGAACTAATGAGTGATTTTTCAAAATATATTATTAGCAGAATTTATCAAGGTAGTTCACATTAGCAGATTAAGGGGAAAGATTTCATAATGTTGTCAACAATGCAGAAAAAGTTCTCAGTTAAGTTTGAAATAGAGCCTTGATTTTAAACAATTCTTGGCAAAGAACAGAAAAACATCCTTAACTTGATAAAACATGGCTACATGACATTTACAGCCCAAAATCATTTAATGATAAATTTGAACAAAACAAGAGTGTCTATTACTTTTTTTCATCAGAATTGTTTTGGAAGCCCTAGCTACTGCACTAGGATAAGAAAAATGAAATATAAAAGGGGGGATGCTCTTTATTTGCATATTTATTAATATATAGAGAATATGCAAAAAAACCTATTCATAACTCATTAATAAGATAATGCGGTTTCTGGATATAAAATTTGTACAGACAAATCAATTCTATCTCAAACAAGTAATAGTTGCTTAGAAAATGAACTATTATAATATTTATAGTAGTATTAAATAATACCAAGGACCTTATTATAAATTCAACAAAAGAAATATAAGAATTTTATGTAGAAAATAAACCTTTGTTGAAAGAAAGAAAAGAATATCAAAAGGAAAAGGAAACTGGAGTAATCTTGAAATTAGGGAAAAAGATGGAAGAGTGACTTAATAATTGTTATGGTTGGTGAGATGTTGAATTGTACGTTCTCTTTTACTTTTTTCATTTCTCTTGATTGAATTGTTTATGAGAATGCATTTTATAAAAACAGTGAAGTCATTATTCTTTTTTTCATTTGTTCATAATAGTTATTCTTGACATTAGATTCATTTGGACTAATTATAAATGCATGGAATATAATTTGCTCCAATTCAGTCCCTTCACCTTCCCCATCCTCCCTCCCACTGTTCCCTTTGATCCACTTTACTGATCTATTTATTTACATTTTTTAAAATTAGCATCTTATAGATATTCAAAATGATGAGTTTCAATATAGTATATTCACATATGTGCATTGGAAAGTTAGTTTGGGTTCATTCCACAGTTTTTCCCTACCCACTCCCCATTCCCTTCTTTTTCTTTTATTGATTTTATTTTTTTTAAATACATGACAATGGAGTGTATTACAATTCTTATTACACATATAGAGCACAATTTTTTATATCTTTGTATAAAGCATATTCACGCCAATTCACGTTATACATGTACTTGGTTTTTTTTTTTGCATTACAATTCTTATTACACATATATACCACAATTTTTCATATCTCTGTTTCTATATAAAGTAGGTTGACAGCCAATTTGTGTCTTCAGACATGTACTTTGGATAATGATGTCCATCACATTCATTCCACATTCATTAGGAGGCTAATCCCCTGCCTCCTCCCTTTCCCTCACTCCCCTCTTCCCTATCTAGAATCCATCTATTCATCCCATGTTCCTCCTCCCTACCCTATTATGAGTCAGCCTTCTTATATCAGAGAAAACATTTGGCATTTGTTTTTTGGGGATTGGCTAACTTCACTTAGCATTATCTTCTCCAATGCCATCCATTTACCTGCAAATGCCATGAGTTTATTCTCTTTTTCAAAAGTTCATTGTGTATATATGCCACATTTTTAAAAATCCATTCATCCACTGAAGGGCATGTAGGTTGGCTCCACAGTTTAGCTATTGTGAATTGTGCTGCTATAAACATTGATGTGGCTGTGTCCCTGTAGTATGTTGTTTTTAAGTCCTTTGAGTATAGTCCAAGGAGAGCAATAGCTCAGTCAAATGGTGGTTCCATTCCCAGATTTCCAAAGAATCTCCATACTGCTTTCCAGATTGGCTACACCAATTTGCAGTCCCACCAGCAATGTATGAGTATGCCTATTTCCCCTCATCCTTGCCAACACTTATTGTTGTTTGTCTTCATAATAGCTGCCATTCTGATTAGAGTTGTATCTTAGTTTTGATTTGCATTTCTCTGATTGCTAGAGATGTTGAAAATTTTTTCATATGTTTGTTGATTGATTGTATATCCTCTTCTGAGAAGTGTTTGTTCAAGTCCTTGGCCCATTTTTTGATTGGGTTACTTGTTTTTTCAGTGATTAGCTTTCTGAGTTCTTTATATACCCTAGAGATTAGTGCTCTATCTGATGTGTGAGGGGTAAAGATTTTCTCCCAGGATGTAGGCTCTCTGTTCACCTCACAGATTGTTTCTTTTGCTGAGAAAAAACTTTTTAGTTTGAATCCATCCCATTTATTGATTCCTGGTTTTAATTCTTGTGCCATAGGAGTATTATTAAGGAAGTTGGGGCCTAACCCATATGATGAAGATTAGGGCCTACCTTTTTCTTCTGTTAGACACAGAGTCTCTGGCTTAATTCCTAGGTCCTTGATCCATTTTAAGTTAAGTTTTGTGCATGGTGAGAGTTATGAGTTTAATTTCATTTTGTTGCATATGGATTTCCAGTTTTCCCAGCACCATTTGTTGAAAATGCTATCTTTTCTCCAGTGCATGTTTTTGGCACCTTTGTCTAAAATAAGATGATTGTAATTTTGTGGGTTAGTCTCTGTGTCCTCTATTCTGTACCATTGGTCTACCAGTCTGTTTTAGTGCCAAAACCATGCTGTTTTTGTTACTATTGCTCTGTAGTATAGTTTAAGGTCTCATATAGCGATACTCCCTGCTTCACTCTTCTTGCTAAGGATTTCTTTAGCTATTCTTGGTCTCTTATTTTTTTAGATGAATTTCATGATTGCTTTTTCTATTTTTATGAGGAATGCCATTGAGATTTTGATTGGAATTGCATTAAATCTATATAGTGCTTTTGGTAGTATGGTCATTTTGATAATATTAATTCTGCCTATCCCAAGAGCAAGGTAGATCTTTCCAGAAATATTAAATGAATTCAGCAAAGAAGCAGGATATAAATCAACACCCATAAATCAAAGGCGTTTCTGTATATCAGTGACAAAGCCTCTGAGAAGGAAATGAGGAAAACTGCCCCATTTACAGTAACCTAAAAAAAAATAAGATACTTGAGAATCAACGAAAGAAATCAAAGATCTATACAATGAAAACTACAGAACCCTAAACAGAGAAATCAAAGAAGATCTTAGAATATGGAAAGATCTACACATTCCCTTTTTAAAAGGAGAAAGGGAGGAGGAGGGAGGGAGAGGGGGAAGGTGGGCAGGGTCAGATCAGAATATGATATCCCAAAGGGTGGGGTTTTGGCCTGCTGAGAACTTCTAACTGAAGGAGATTGGAATCCCGAAAGCAACCTCAGCAGCAAAGCCTCTGCCCTCCTCCTGCCCTCCTGTCCTTCACCCTTCTCTCCCAAAGCCTTCTCTCATAAAACCTAGAAAGTTCTCTCTCTCTCTCTCTCTCTCTCTCTCTCTCTCTCTCTCTCTCTCTCCCTCTCTCTCCCCTACCCTCCCTGCTATTCCCTTCCTGTCCCCTTACCCTCCCTTCCCCCCTCCCTTAAAAACCCTCATTCCAGACAGGACCTGCCTTAGGTCCAGAAGGAAAGAAGGCTATACAAAGAGACCAAGAAGAATCTGATCAGACAGGGCTTGCTAGGACCCCGGCAGGCTTTTACCATTAGCTCACACCCCCTTTCCAGTCATTTCTACATGGCCATTCATTCTTCATGGAACATAAACATAGAAACAGGAGTTTTCCCTGGATCTGTAGGTCTTTATTTCTGAAGGCTTTTAGGTCAAATAAAGTTCTATTAAATAAATGTTATGATTTTTAAAATGTAAAGATATATACTAGTTCATAAATTAGAAGAAGCAATTTATAAAGATAGACTCTTTCTGAAACTCATCTGAATTTTTATTGCAGTTCCTGGACCTTTTATACAGCTACAGAATTAAGATACTGTATTAGTGATAAGAGGATAAACAGTCCGGTAAGACAGAAAACTCAGAAAGTGATTGCCACATGATTTATGATTGAGGTGGGACTGCAGATCAGTGGTGGAAAATGTCAGTCTTTTTAATGAGTAGTGCTGAGACAATTGAGTATTTATGTGAAATTGAATGAAATTAAAGCTCCTACTATGCACCATAGACAATAATTCTGTGTGACATATAGAATTAAGTGTGAATGGCAAAACAATAAAATGCTTTCAAGATAATACCTTTATGATTTTGGAGTGGGGTAAGTTTTCTTAAATATAACATAGAAAGCACTGATTGTGAAGGAAGATATTAAGAAATTTGATATTACTAGTCATAAGTATTTATCATAATCCGAAGACACCATGGCAGACAAAAGTCATTCTTAACATTCAAAACTAATACTTGGTGTTAGAAGTTAGCAACGGTTGCTATCTTTTGAAAGAGTGAATTGAATAGGGTGTGGGGAAGGACACTCCCAGGAGGCTGATCATATCTTTCTTAGATCTGATGCTAGTTATACAGGTGTATTCACTTTGTGAAAGTTCAGCAAACTGTGCTAACAATTTGTACATTTTAAAATGTATATGCTCTACTTCAACAAAAAGTCTTTATAAAAGAAAACTACTAAGAAGCTATTTGTAAAACATTTGTCCAGCAAAATAATAGAGACCTCCTACAGCTCAATAAGATAGACATCTCAATAAAAAATCGAGCAAAATATTTTAACACACTTCAGAAAAGAAGAAATCATTTATTTGATTTATTCGAAAAGGTGCTCAACCTTATTAATCTTCAGAGGAATGCTAATTAAAATGATTGATCTCTTGATACCAAAATTGGCTAACATGAAGAATCTGAGAAAACAGTACCTAGTGAGTATGTGGAGCAATGGGAACACTACTGCACTTGGGCTAGGAATAAAAATTGGCACAACCACCTTGGGAAATGGATTGTCGTTACATAGTAGGTATGGAGGTAATATGCCAGGTGACTTAGTGATTTCTCTGTTTCAGAAATGGGTGCTTATGGGCACCAGAAAATGTTCAGAAGAGTATTTATAATAGCCTTGTTAACTATATCCAAACACTTGAATTAATTCAAATATCTATCAACACAAGAATTTGTACATAAACTGTAGCATATTTATACAGCCATGTACTACATGATAGAATGAACTTTTCTGCAGAAAAATTCATATATGATATACATACATGTGAATATGTATGTATATAAATATAAATGTATATGTATTCACATTTTTCATAAAATTTCAGAGGTGTTTCTTAGCTCTCTTAAGTTCATCCCAGATGTCCAGGTACAAGCCCCTCTTCTAAAAGTACCCTCATTTGTCAATCAAAGAAGATGCATGAAAGGTATTATGTATATATTTAATGATATCAGCCTGAGCCCATTTAGGTTTGTTAATGCAACAGTGGAATGCAGCCTCCAGGCCTTCCCATTCTTGCATTTGTCTGTATTGTCTTCATATTTGTTTAAATTAGAAAGTAATACATTTTTAACAGCATTGTTGAGGTATAATTTGTATATCATAACATTTCCCTCTGTAAGAATAAAATTCATTGATTTTTGACACCTCTATAGAGTTTTGCATCTGTCATCACTATACAAGTCCAGAACATTCCCATCACCTCCCCAAATTTCCTCAATCCACATTTGCCATCAATCAAATGTGTATTTTCAAATATAGTGTGTTAATTGCTTCATGTATTTCAAATAACTCATCATTAAAAGTAGCATAACACATTGATGAATAGAAACTTGAAAAACATCAACCAAAATCTTTTGTTAAATGTATTTTGAGGTTCTGTATACATACTTGATTAAAATCAGCTTATTTGCATCTGTTCTCTATTGGTAGTTTCAAAAAAGGGAACATACTGAACAGTTGATTTCTTCCTTCATATGTTCTTGGTGGGTGAATGTTGTCATGTTGTTCTGGGTGGGTTTTTAGTTTTAAAAATTTTAGTTGGTTTTGGGGGAAATGTTCAGTTATACAAATGGCCCTTTTATATGGCAGTCTGTATAGTACTAATTTCTGAGAATAAATCATACAAAATAGAATGAAGAATAGAAGTTAGACTATAAAGTTAAATTAAAACATAAATATCAAATTGTAAATTATTCTTTATTAGGAGTAACTAAAGGAAAGAATGTATTGATCAACTCTGATATTAAATGTCTCAGACTTTAGAACAGAATAACAAGTATTTTAAAAGCTTTTCTTGTCTTTGTTCTACCACTTCATATTAAGATGCTGAGAATAATATAGAAGTACATATGGAATATAAATATTATGTGAGCATATTATACTATTATGTATAATTGGGCTTCCTCAAGTGATGTCTTTAACAAACTTTTATTATACATACTATACATTATTATTATAGAAATTATTATTTCTGCTTAAAGGTGATTGTATGGTTGGGAAATGCAGATATATTATGTGTAAAATTAAATATTTTTCTAAAAAAGTATAAATCAGATGTTCATGAATTTTGGAAATAAAAATACATAATGCCTAGCTAGTTCTTAAGAGGTAGGCTATATCTTCTGTTTGTCAAAGTATTTACTCTGAATTATTGGTGGAGCTAACTTTTATTGAGGTTTCTCTGTTGCTAGGCACTTTATTACCAAGGTTGCCATCAGAACCGGGAATGACATTACTCACTATCAGAATTGAGAAAATTGGTCTGAAAGACGCTGGACAGTGCATCGATCCCTATATTACAGTTAGTGTAAAGGGTAAATAACTGGCAAATTGCATTATGTTTTTTCTCATATGGGACAAAGTTTTTGACAGGGGATGGTCTTGTATGTGACAACTTACTTTAATGCATTCTATAATGAGGCAAAATCCTAGAAGAGATCATAACAGAACATAGTTATGAAAGACTTACAAAATATATTTCCTACTTGCTTTTGAGTTTGTATAGATTTTTGCTCTTCAGATTCCAGCTAACGTGCGGACTAAACATACACATTGTCCTTAACAGCAGCTACAGCCTTCAGGATGTAGATTAACAATAGCACTCCTCACCTTCCATGGGTGTGTAGTTTTCTACACAAAGCCCCATTTCCTGTTTTCCCATCTCTCCTGCTTCAGCCCCTCTTCTTCCTGTGCTATTGAGGTATCTACATAGGTGAGTCCTACAGAGGCAGATGAAAATCAGGGGACAGGGAAGTAGGGTGCATCCATAACATCCATGCCCTGAAAGCAATCCCATGGGATGATGACGTGATTAAGGAATAAATTATACCATTTTACAGAAATAACTATAGTTAGTACAAATGGCTTATTTTAATCTGTAGTTTTGCACCAAAGGAACAGATTGGTGCTGAAATTAAATGGAGGAACTTTTATCAATTGCAGAAATAAAGTCAGATCCATAGGTTCATTAGTCCTAATTAAAAGAAAAATATGACCACAAAGAAAAAGATTTATTTAAAGAACATAATCCACAGCACTAATACTGGTACAATTTTAAATTCCGATGTTACCAGTTATCAAATATATAGTGTACTGGAAAATATTTACATTGTTTGATAGACCATTTGTAAAACTGCATACTCATTCAGAAAGTATACTTAAAACACAAAAATATTTAATGATGTTGTAAATGTTAAGTTACCTTTGCATATGTTAAACTGAAATATTTTTATGTAAATATTTTTTAATTATTAAATGTACTAAATTGTTTTTGAGCTTTTTGAGACACATAAATGAATAACACATAAACACTGAGGAGTTATTAAATGAGTCCATGTTGAATTTGATTAAACTGAGATTTTAAAACCCAGAAAATTAAAACTATATATAACGTACCATCTGGTTGTTGTAAATTCAGGGTATGTTGTAAACAGTATAACCAGAATTTAGATAATATATATGAAAAATTATTCATTAACAAAAGGGTTTTTGTTGGCTGTTCTCATCCATTTTGGGTTCTTAACAGGGAAATTATGATAAGGTTAGGTTTAAAGACTTTTCTAAATAAGCCATATACTTGATCAAAGTTAGAAATTGGTGGCAGAGCTCCATTGTGACAAATTATATACTCCAGATTTTTTTTTTGCATAGAAAAATATAGTGGGCTATTCCCTAAGGAAAACATGTTTGTTCTTTTTACCACTTCACTATGAAGATCAAGTTTTGTCCACTTGGCCATGTAAAGGCTTCCTTGTCCCCTTCATGAGGTCTCCTATCCAGTCTATATTCATTTCTCTTCACATACCCCATGAACTTCAACAACTCTCACATACTTGGTCACACCAAATAGGAATCTCTTAGCCTGAGAATCTCCTCTCAGCTCTTTCCATGCCTCTTTAGGAACTGTAACCTTTGCAGTTTCTAGATTTTCCGTCTGTATATGTGAATGCTCATAAGCAGAAACTTATTTGTTTCTCCAGATCTGAATGGCATAGATTTAACTCCTGTGCCAGATACTCCTGTGGCTTCAAGAAAAGAAGATACATATGTTCATTTTAATGTGGACATTGAGCTCCAGAAGCATATTGAAAAATTAACCAAAGGTTTGTAATTATCAGTTACTGACTTCTTAAGGACAGTACTTATCTGGGTTTGTGTTGATAGTGTACTTAACACAAGATCTTATGTCACATAGTTATGAATATTGACTTAAAGAAAGTCAAATCAACAATTTTCTTAAAAATATGAGAATTAGCAGTTGCATTATCTAGTTGTGTAATAATGTGGTTAAATATTATTTGACAGGGAAGTTTTTCTCATAATACAGAGTTAAGGAAGCAGGTTCTCTAATAATTACCTTAAGTCCTTTTAGGAACCTAATGATTACTTTCTAACAGTTAAAGAATTATTATTTTTTCTTTCAATAAGATGCATTGGGTAAAAAGGTACTATAACTGGCAGTTAGTTTGTAAGAATATGGAAAGGACAATCTGGGCATGGTGGTTTCAGGAGGGAGAGAAATAAAATATCAAAGGAACTCTTTTAAATTTCTATTCTATCTAATATAGGTGCTTATTGAAACCATTTCTATAGGTACTACTGATACTTAAGTAACTTCTGTTTTTCTTGTGGTATTTAATATTTTATATTCTTTGGTAGTTTATGATTCTACCTGTGTACATAACTTACATTCTTGCTATACAATTTTATTGTACTTTGTAGAATTAAATGATATGGAGAAATGTCACTCAGACATGGTAGAAGAGCTTGGAGTGACAGCCACAGTGAGTTATCAACAGTTGTGTCAGACTGTTTGACACGTTACTTTGTAAAATCATAGGCTTCTGGTGACACATAAGAAATATGTGGTCTCTGGCTTATGTGGTTTGTTTTAATTCCTTAGGTGCAGCTATCTTCTTTGAATTCAAACACTACAAGCCTAAAAAAAGGTTTACCAGCACCAAGTGTTTTGCTTTCATGGAGATGGATGAGATTTAAACCTGGGACAATTGTAATAGAACTGTAAGTGATATACATATAGGATTCATACTGTTCTAATGGTTACTGGTTCATGTTTCTTCTTAGTCCCTCTTATCGAGAATGTAACATTGGAGTAAATCAATCATCAAAGTATTTTAAACAATCATCTTTCTATTGTGGTTACAGATACAAGAAACCCACTGACTTTAAAAGAAAGAAATTGCAGTTATTGACCAAGAAACCACTTTATCTTCATCTACCTCAAACTTTGCACAAGGAATGATTCTGACATGAGTAATGTGGAATTTCTGTGAATTTTACCACTCAGTAGAAACCATCATAGCTCTGGGTAGCATATTCATCCTTCAGGAGGCAGGAAGTGAGCCGTACCTATAGGCCAGTGAGTCCCTTGCAAAGCTGTACCACAGAACTAAAGTCCAGCACCTCATTGTTATGACTCCTTTGGATACAAGGTTTATTGTAGATTTTGAAACATGTTTTTACTTTTGTGCAATTAATAGTCTTTTTCCTAATTTACCACTGTTCCTACCCTGCTTCCTGGAACAATACTGCTGTGGTAGGTATGCTCATCTTCAAACTTTAAAATACAGCAATAAGAATGTGCTAGAGTTTACACATTTGCTCACTTTTGCTCCAATATGGTCTTTTGATTTGAATTAACTTCAAACTTTTGAATTGAAGTGGGTAGGATAGTACCAGATTGCTTTGAAAGGAAATTGGATCAGTTATGGTCTGTCTTATAGGCTGTTCCTTAGAGCTGGCCTAAATTCACCCTCATCTGATAGTTCTACTTAGAAATAGTGTGCCTTGACCAGATCAATATCTTATATGGGAGTGCCCCCCAGATTGTAGCTATGATTTTTTTCCAGATGACCAGATTGTTTTTCTGAAAGTGAGCATATTTTTAGTCATGTTGATTAGTTGTTCTACATCACATTGCTATTGTTTCTAGGGTTAACATTAAAACCATCTCTCTCAGAATAATTACAAATTTTTGGGTGGGTTTAAGTCATGTCATCTAAAAATAATTGAGTCAGATGCTAATGAGATACTGCAGGAACAACTGCTGTTTTTCTGACAACTGATTGTGAAACCTTAAAACCTGCATACCTTGTCTTTATAAAGTGATGAGTATGCAAAATCTGGAAAGATATTCTATTTTTTTAATATAGGTAGATACAACTGCCATTTATTTCCTATTTAGATATATTGACATTCATATGAAAATATGCAGGTCATTAGCCTATTATAATTTCACCATTTACATTACTTTTAACTTAATGATGAGACATAAATAAAACTTTCATAGTACACAAGGTGGATATTTGATACACAGAACATAAAGATTTGTGAGGAGCTTTTTTGTGGGTTACATGTAGAACCCATGTATTTTAATATTCACTATTTTAAAAGAACAATGCATGAAGGGAATGCAATACTTGGCCTATTTTTAAACTAGTGTAAACCCTAATCATACCATGTGTTTGCTTTTTAAAACGAATAACAGTTTTTTAGCCCTTGCACTTCAAGAGATCTAGTCTTTAATTTTTCAGTTGTCCGTTAGGTCAATTTTGTTTACTAGATGAAAGTTAATAAAACTATATGAGCCTGAAAGAATTCTCAACCAAATTTAGTCTTTTCTTTCATCTGGATTGGGTTAATTTCACAAGTGCAAAAATAGTTCAGTCTACAGTAGTTCTAGGAAATGAAGAATTTGCCTTAATAAAATATTCACTCAACTGAAACTCTGAGTAGTCAAAATTTCCAGACTGTAAACTTCTCAAGAGAAGGGCCTCATCTTCTCCATGTCATGTAAACTTTCCAAGGTGCTTGGCAGCACTCTGTACCCTGTGGAGTACTCAGTACCTTTTTGTTTGATGTTACTGATGTTTGAAGTTGCTCCCTTAAAATCTACTATTAAAATGTAGCAAAACTGATACATTGTTCTTTCTGTTTTTTCATAGACTATAAAACATGTATATCAAAGTGATAATTTAAAAAAAAAACAAACCTTTTTTTTTTTTGTTGTAGATGGACACAGTACCTTTATATTCATATGTGGTGCTGAGGATCAAACCCAGTGCCTCACACGCAACCCCAGCCCCTCAAAGTGATAATTTATATGAAGAAACATTTAGCATCCTTCACATAAGAATGCTTTTTTTAACCTCTATTTATTTATGCGATGCTGAGGATTAAACCTAGGGCCTTGCCTGCGCTAGGCAAGTACTCTACCCCTGAGCCACAACCCCAGCTGCCACCAAAGAATGGGGTTATGTGAAAAAAAAGAGGATGCTTTGTATGAATGTCTTTCATTAGCATTAAACAAACTTAAATTGAACATTGTCATCAGCTTAGCTTTAATTCAGACCTGAATGACCAAACCTCCCTCGCCAAAAAAGGTGGTTTTATCTTGAAGCAATTAACACAAAACAATCTGTATCTCACAAATTAGTTGTTTAAATTTACTTTCTAGTGTGGGAGGGGATGAGTCACTGGACAATAATTACAACTATAGCAGTAGTACATTCAGGTTGAAACACTACTGCTTCACAAATGAAATGATTTTAGTAACTAAACTCAAACACAATTTGCTGGAGAGGACTTCTAAAACTTTTGAGATACAAAAGTATAATTGAATCAAGGGACAGTATTCTCTCACAACCAGTATATGGGCAGCTACCTTGGGCTTTGCTACAGAAGTGGTACAATCAGATGGATGTAAGGAGAGGCAACTATGGGTGGGTTCAAAACTGCTCAGATAAACTACGTAGAAATCATTATAGCTTACTAATAGAATAAATACAAAAAAGGCTTTAGAGGGAAAACTACTGTTGCTTTGAATAAAAAAATAAATCTGCCTTCCCTTGAAAATCTATCTTCCTAGCTGACATCACCTTTATTTAAATGCTATTTTAAAATTAGAAGTTATAGTAACTTCAGCATTGCCTTGTGTCCTGTAGAGGTTGAAAGATACATTCAAAATTGGTGTTTGTGACTTAAATTTTATTTTACATGGTTAAAAATGGCATAAGCTATTATATGGTTTTCCTCTTACACACAGCTTCTGCTTCTGATATTAAATGGAGGCTATGTAGATTGAATTCTTCCTAACGGACTCAAATTCCTTTTGATTCTGAGTCATCTTCAGTAGTTTAGAGATTTTGTTTCACAGAGATTTTGTTTCACACTGAAGCTTTTGCCCCTATTTTGAGAATACTTAGGGGACATAAAAAGAACAATGATATGTTCTAGATTTCAACAATCCTATTACTTTCTAGAACTTTAAAGAATGGAAGAATATGGTCTAGCAGTAAACAAAAGTACCAGGCTTTTATAATTTTATTTAAATCTTAAACCTCTTAAAATGTACTGTTAAAATTGCTGTAATTAAAATTACAGCTCTGGAGAGCTAGTTCTTAGAAACATTGTTTTAAAGACAGTAGTTACAGATTCAGGACTTGCTTTAATTGATTTTTAAATAAAATATATTTGAGTATCTGTAAAAAAAAAGAATTTAATTCAGCTCATAGTTGCTGATTAAAGACATTATAAGCCTTAGAGTTTCATTCATTCTTTCTCAGAGGATTATACTTTTCTAATTTTTTTTATCATATTTCTTGAAAATCAGTGGCAAGGTATGGGAAAGAGAAGAGTGTGTGTGTACATTTTTTAAAAGAAATTTCCTTATTTTTTATAGACACAACATACCACCATATATTTTACTGTTATAATGCAATAATGGCAAAAGCAGTAGAACTTCAGGTCAAACAACTCTTGCTACTAATGTAAACTCATTCTCAGAAAACCATTCTCACAGGGACATTGGTTAGAAAAAAGTACATGAATGTGCTACAAAAATAGAGCCACAAGACTTCTCACAAGTAAAAGAAATTCCTCTGTATAAGTCCACAGTTGACCAGGGTCCAGCCTCCTTAACAGTGAGCAACAGGAAATATGCTGCCAAGTCACCATCTTCAGTTCTGAGAGTGAGTTTACATGCTTCCCCAATGGCACAAAGTCTCATGACAATCCAATGAATCAACAGACACTTGGGAAATATTAATAAACAATTTTTTATGAACTATTACAACAAAGAACTTCAGCAAGAAGGAAAATGAAGTTTATGATTTTTGAGTAAACATTTTTAGCGTAACAGTCTCTGTGACCAGATATTTAAAGAGAAAACTCAAGCTTATAAAACACCATTTCTCTGTTATCAACTGGAATACACTAAAAATAGGATACTGGAAATACATGTTCTTAAAGCATTTCCACAGGAAATGTCCATAATTATGACATTCTAAATCATTTAGCAATTGTATATGCTACATTAACTAAAACAAAGGTACTCCTTATTGCACATTTTAAAGTTGGAAGGATACTCTAGTTTAAGTGGGGGATATTTAGGGGGAAAATATTTTGGCTCCAAATGTATACTGCGCCAAGGCAGCTTCATTCTAAAAACATAAACCATTTAAAATAAACTTTTATATTTTGAAGCCAATAATCCTTCAACACAATGAATAGTTCATAGTCCATTTTCTGACTAAGTGTCAGAGGTTAATTTTATGGGCCCTGTTTTAAGGCCAATGAACAGCCCTCACTACTCTGAGAATCGGGTGTAGGTGGAGGTTCATCTTTAAAGCCTGAAGACATTAAGTCTTTTGCAGCAGGTGGTGGCCCATAGTCTTGGGGACCATGAGTTGGAGGTGTTAATGGGGCACCAGGAATGAAGTACTCTCTTGGGTCAAATGAGCCTAAAGGTCTAAATGGTGCAGGTCCTGGAAAAAAATCACGAGGGTCAAAAGGCAAATCCCGTTGTCCAGGTGGAACACCTGGTGCATATTCTCTGAAGCCTATTGGTGGATGCATACCAGGACCTGGAAAATAAAAAGGAAGTTATGTAAATACCCAGAAATTTCTGAACTTGGGTGATTTCAAGTATGTTAATATAGTCTTTAAATTCTCCCAAGCCTAGAACATCAACTGGTGAACATCCTGACTTGCCAGATGAGGCAAACTGAAATGGAACAAGTTTAGGTTATAGCCTGGCCAACCAGCCATGAAGCAACATATTAAGGATTTAAACATGGCTCTACCTAGCTCCAGGCTTATCTTTTTTCTTTCCCTACTATATAACTGCAGAATTATTTCTATCTCACAAGAGCTCCATTTATATTTGGAAGTACTATATTACCATGACAAGATGATAGATTATGAAATAAGAACTTTACTACATCAAAGAAATTTTGATAAAAGGAAATACCACTATTTATTACTGTATCCATTAAAAATTCATGAAATATTTCAGCATGGACTTTACACATGCCATCAGAATCAAGGTGCATGCCCTCCTGGAAAAGGCCTTCCACAGCCACCTAATTAAATCAGCAACATTTATTAGGTCACTGTTAAATCCTCCTCTTTAACACTTCCCTCTGACTTTTCTCAAGGTAAGGAGGGTTTGACTTTTCCTTTTCTATATTCTATAACCTACTGCTTATGCTTCCATTATGGGTGATTACAAACTTTATGCTATAGGATTTTCATATCTGTGACAAAATTTTAAGTTATGCATGTGTCTCATCCACCTTTCCATCTATTGCAATGCATATCATATCAACATATTTTCAACAAACATCTGCAGAAGTAATATTTCTGGCTTTTCTCTATATAGCCCCTAATCCTTCACAATGAGATAGCTATTGCCTATCTCAGTATAAGATTATGTAGTGTCCCATATGTCCCAGAAAACTGGAGGAAAAGTTAAAATGTACTCAGCTGTATCCTTTCATTGTTAAGACCTGAGATAGCAACAAACTGTTTTAGCAAGCAATAGAAATGAAAGATGAATGTGATTTATAAGTCAATCACTACTGTTCAGATCATCATACCAAATTGTGGAGGAATTGGCCGAGGCCCAAAAGGCCCACCGAGCTGAAATGGTGGTCCATACCAAAAGGGAGGTGGTGGAGGCCGTCCCATCGGGGGTCCCATAGGGGGGCCCATGAAGGGTGCCCCTGAGAAAGGAGGGGGCCCTTTCATAGCCATATTAACCTGCAATTTAAGATTTGAAAGCAGTTAAAAGTTTTAAAATTCCTATGTATTAAGACAAAGTACCAACACCGATAAAAGCTAAAACCCAAAACAGGCACCTGTCCAGAGAACACCATCAGTGCAACAAAACTCTACCCACCCCTCCTGTTTATTTCCACTGACAGCTTACAGAAGTTAGAAGGATTCCACAAGAGGGAGCAGTTTGTTACTGATTATATCTGCACAGGAAAGGGAAAGGCAAGAGGACTGGCAGAGGTTATTAACAGAGGTGATTTCTGACCAGTGTGTCATGCTGTATTCACTACAACCTATTTCAAAGGGAGTCCCCCCCCTACCCATCACTTCCCTTTCATCACAATAGCTCATTACTTCCATATTAAGAATGAACAGAATAAAATGAAAAATCCATTCTCTACCCATGTAATAATAGCTACTATTCAGAGTATCTTCAGGAAGTCTTTCATATATTATTCAACCTCTGAGATCTTTAAGTAGACTGTCTTGTTTTAAATAAGAGGGAATAAAAGCAAATGGATTATCATCATTTGTTGAAGGCCACACTGCATATTAAAGGATCTCAATCCCAGGTTTGCCTCCAAGCCATGCTTTTTCCACCTCTACTCCTCTCTAACAACAGATCTTTGCTCTCTTTTAAATCTTCTACTACAAAGGGGTTTGGGGGTCTTATCTAAGCTGCCCTTAGATTGCTCCAGAGATGTATATTCCTGGAATATGTATACACTGGAACTTGAGAAGTATTTTCCAACACAATGCTATATACACAAATTAGGAAGACAAGGCTTTAATATTTACTTTCATTTACTGTACACCATTTGAGATATTGATTTATCATTTCCTATGAGTAGTGGGTTTGAAACTAAACAATTAAAAATTTATTTTATTATAGAGCTGCAGAAGACCTACCAGATATAATAGCAACACAGTTACAAGAGAATGCACTTATGTGAACAAATGAGACCATTGCTTGGGACTGGCTCAAGAGGTCATTTCACATTATCATTGTTGCACTGAAACAGTATTTCACTTTCATAAAATCTGATACCAATCTAATTCAAATAACTCAAAATAGGGTTTGCTCAAATGGAGGAATTCTTAAATAGCATTCTTCCAAACAAAAATAAAAATGATGAATTATATAATTTATAATGAATTTACTTTGCCTTAGAACATTCAACACAAAACACCATATAAAGTTAGAGTGATAACTTTTCACATTCTGTAGTTCATTATAGTTGTACACATTTAAGCCACATTTCCAAGTTAAGGAGAAAAGTAAGCTCAATATTGCATGCAGTTTAAAGCAAACAAGATCAGTGTCATGCTCTGAATATCCTTCCCAGAAATGCACAGAATAAAACCCAATTCAGTTCTCAACCTCTAAGTACTTACTCCAACTGGATGCTCAGTCAAAGAAGTAATGGTAGAAACTGAGGGGGTCTCAGGTTCTTGGGGAAGAGTTTGCTTTTTAAAAAACAAATGGGATAGTACAAATAGAACACAAAGAAGGATAAAGCAAAGAGAAAGTACTGTAGGAAAGTTACATGTTCCTGCGCGACCACGTGATTCACAGTAACTACAGAACTTACCTTGCCCTCATCCGTCACCTTAGCTGGAGAAGAACTTCTGGAGCTGCTCTTCATGTGAGCTGGAACACATCCTGGGTCTGTTAGAGATGAAAGAATGGATTCAGACTTATTCTAACATGAAAAGAATAAAAATCCTGCATCCACAATTACAGATTCTTTGAAATTACTTGGTCTCTTTACCAGAGGCAACGGGTTTCCCAGATGCCTCAGAAGACCATTGAGTACGAGGTAAAGGTCCATCCATTGACCCTTGGGAAAGAAAGATCAGAGCCCTTGCATGTATTTTTCAGAAGAAATAAACCACTGGTGGACAGGTCAGGGTTCAACAATAACTAGAAAGCAACATTAAAAATGGGTTGCCCAGGGGTTGGGGTCGTAGCTCAGTTGTAGAGTCTTTGCCTAGCATGTGTGAGGCACTGGGTTTGATTCTCAGCACCACACCATCTACAATTAAAAATATTTTTTAAAAAAATGGGTTGCCCAATACGAAAATCACAATTTATGAAGAGACTTAAGTAAAATAAAGAACTGCCTTGGGTTGATAGAACAGCAAATTAATATGTACTGGTCCTAAACTTTAAGCTATAGACTTGAAGTATGTGTAGGTTGGCTTTTCTTTAGTCTGTATAACCTGACTTCCAATCTTACCAAGACTACAGTCCTATTTAGAATTGGGAATAAGACTCAGTATTTCATATTGGAAATATGTATGCTACATAAAGTTTAAGGCTACTTTTATAATATTTGGGAAATGAACACCATAGAGATTTAATTTAAAGATAAAGGTTTACACTTCACAGTGTAAAATTTAAAAGGAAAAAACAATACAGGGACCTCCAGGAAAAAAAAATGTTTTCTATTCTAGAACAGATTTTACAGAAAACATTCACTAAGATAAAGTAAGAAATTATCTTCTATATATTTTACAGGCCCAAATTCTATGTTTTCATTAGAATATTCAAAAGGGAAAAAAAACCAAAACCTTGAAGCAGTTTACTATAAAGCAACATGTGAATGCTCACCAAATCCATTTCTAGGCATATCTCTTTGATTAAGAGTAGCAGAAGGAGGTCTCCCAGCTGGCTCTGCTGTCAGTGGAGGGGAACATTCTCCACCACTCACAGGGGATGGACCAAAAGAGCCATTATGGCTCAGTGGACCTAAAGACAACAATGCCGTGTTACTACTTTAAGGCAGCCTTCTCCCTGATACCAACCCCCACACCTCCCGCTTTAGCAAATCATTCAGATTATTTCATAACCATTACACACAGAAATAAAAAGTAATTTACATACATTCTGCACCAAGAAATAAAATAGCTCCTTTTACAAAGTGCCCCCTACCTCTCCGAGGAGGATTTTGTAAATTTGGTCTCCCCGGCATTGGTTTTACAATCACAGGTTCGTCTTGCCGCATTGCCATCTTTTGGGTCATTTCCAGTAGCCTTGAATATTGAGAAAGAATGGGCTGAATTATGAAACAGCAATCATAGATAATATCTAGCATAACCTTAAAACACTATAAAACATACAGTAAGACACAAAAATCACATACTTCTGTCTCAAATTAGCAGATTCCCTTTTCTCTTCAGCTATAGCTCTTTCTGCAGAACAAGCTTTGAGCTATTAAAGAGAAAATATTCAAATTCAGTTGCGGTAGGCTATGCAAAAAATAAAGAAAAGGGGGAAAAAATCTTACCCAATTATCATGAGCTTTCTTCTCATGCATAGCAATCTGAAAAAGACAACACATTAAAAAAATGTTTTTAGGGACTCATTATAATAGCCTATAATTGTCTGTATTAGATATCAAAGAATCCTGCAACTACAGGACAGTATTAATTACTACCTGGTTTTTAAATGAGCGCTTGGTTTTCTGTAATTCTTCTTCCATCTCTTCAATTCTCCGCCTAAGAATTACAACAATTGAATAAAATTTGAAACATTCTGACCATTTTCCGTTTATTCCATCAGCTATACTTTTAAAGACTTTTATCATACATAAGAAAAACATTTCTATAGTTATATGAATCCAGTGTGATCAAAACTAATACTACAGACCACGTGCAATGCCACATGCCAGTAATCCCAATGATTGGGAAGCTGAGGTAGGAGGATCTCAAGTTCGAGGTCAGTCTCAGCAATTAAGTGGGAACCTGTGCAACTGAGACCCTGTCTCAAAGTAAAAAAAAAGGTCTAAGGATGTAGACCTAATACTAATAACTTCTTATTCATTTAATTGCTAGAGATTCTGAATTGATAAATTATAATTTCCTTAACTGTTCATCAGTGTGTTCTCAAGTAATTCTGCTAGAAATATCTTCCTCCTTAAAACTTTTTTTCAAATTATATCCATAGAAGATTTCCAAGGTCTATCAAATGCCACACTTTTGTGGGTCTTGATATAACACACAGCAAACTGATTTCTTAAAGAATTACTACAACATACAAAACCCCCAGAACTGTTTGCATTGACCAAGTTCCCTATGGTCTTGCCCATTGGGTACAAGTAAATTTTTGTTAACATTTTTCATTTGTTAAGTTGAAATTTATTTTTTCTCCTGTGTGAATTGAATGTGTTCATATCCTCTCGTTATTTATACTTCCATGCTATTTTCTTCTATCTACATAATGTAAAAAAAAGATTAAAAAGAAAGCTAACACTAATTCATTAGACATTGACACCCTCCTTTAGAAACTGAACTCACTTGTAATTTTTAACTTCCTGTACAGCGGAAACCACCTTTTCATCTGCAGCTGACAGCTGCTGCTCTTTTTCTAGTCTCTCACATTCTTCTTGACTCCGTTTCCTAAAATAAAGCCAGTTATCAAATCAAAAGTTTCTCTTTGTGAATATCACTTCCCACAATTCTATAAAATGCTTAGGCACATAAAATAGGAATTCAAACCTGCAATTTCATAAATCAAACTCTGGCAAATCACATTTTCTAACTTCTCCTCTTAATTCTCTACTTACCAGTAAATAAAATAAATGTGAAAACAACATGTGTCCCAAGGGCAAGTCTCCTGTGTGTAAGATGATAAAAACTCACTTTACTTCAATGTGGAAGATCAGAACTGATCAACCTAACATAATTAAACATATTAGGATAAAGCAGGGGATAATTCTTTTCTCATTTCTGCCATGGGTAGGACACTAAGTATATCTTTGTCATGGAGGAACTCTTTTCTCAATCCAAGACTGGTACCATAATAAAGATATAGTCAGTCAAAGAAAAAATCTTCTAGAATATGTCTTTTAGCTATGCAATTAACCACAGAACATTTTTCACACTTTAGATATCTATTTCAAAAGAATTGTAAATTAAGCAAAAAGACAAATCTGAGTTTTGATAATGTCTATCAACCAGAAAAAGAAGCCAAACTGACCCACTATCAGAGTATTATCTACTGACAAGTTTTAACTCTGATCATGAAACTCAAGATGTTCATCTACTGACACAAAGGTAGCCACATTTAATGATTTAAAAAATACTATTTTCTGCTATCCTTGTACTACTTTAGCCATAGTTCAATTCAAAAGATAATTAACTTGAAACTTAATTTTCCATAAATCAGAAGAACTACAGTAAAAAAGGATTACTGATACCAAATAGAAAAAGGGGATTATATATTCTTATACAGCTTCTCATTTAATTCTTCAGCAAGTATCTTATGAGTGGCTATAATATACTAGTTACCTTGGTAAGATGCTAAAGAATAAAAGAGCTCACTGTTTCAGGTATAAATGATGCCTAAAGGAATATAATAATTTTCCCCACTGGCTTAAGAAGGAATATGGAGAAAACTGAATCTTGAAGAAAAGAGAGAATTTTGTTTCCAATTATCAAAGAGTTAGTCTGAGAGCACTAAGAACAATCAAAACATCTTTATAAGAATATAAAATTGTGTTTGAAGGGATCCAAGCTAAAAAGTCAGTGAAGATATATGTATGTGGCCAAGATCCATTAGAAAAAGGAATCTCAGAATTACAAGTAAGGCTGGCACTTTAAGGTACTTTTCTCCTATTGAAGATAACACAAAGATATGAGTCTGAACCAAGCCTTCATTAAATTCCTGGACTTAGAGGAAAAAAGAGGCTACCAATAAAGGGACCCTTAATAAAAGCCCTAGCCTTTGAGTTTAGATTAGAAAGTACTGCACACTTAAGTGATGAACAGGCAAAAAATCCAAAAGGAACAATACTGAAACATTGAAAAGACAACTCATTTTTGAATTATCTTAATTGCTGACTAAGTTTAAAGTGACAATCTTACTCAAGTAACCTCAACACTTTTCTATAAGAAGATAACTTCGTCTTAGTCCTCAAATTTCATCTATAATTATCACAACAATGTTGGCCAATCAAAACTGACCAGGCACTCCATAAGACAAAATTCTGTGAGAAAAAATCCCACAGAAAAGGAAACCACCTAATGGGGTTAACTGCACATGTTTTAAAATCATTGTGCATTATATAGTCAAAAAAGTGAAGTCAAGATTATGAATTTCAGGGCTGGGAATATAGTTTAGTTGGTAGAGTGCTGCCTTGCATGCACAAGGCTCTGGGTTCAAACACCAGCACCACAAAAGAGGAAAAAAAAATTACGAATTTTGTCAAAGGATTAGAAACTATAAAACCAAGAAATAGTTGGGTGTGGTGACCTACCTACAGTCGAAGATACTCAGGAGGCAGAGGCAGAATTATGAGATTAAAGATAGCTTGGAAAGCAGTAAGACCCTAGTCCCTTTATGAGAAAGAGCAAGGAGTCTGGGGAGGTAGCTCAATAGTGGAGCACGTGGCTCAAGGTCCTGGGTTTGAGCTGTAGTACTGAAATAGGACTGGAGTTGTGGCTCAGTGGTGAAAAAAGTGGTGAAAAAAGAGAGAAAGAAAATTCTCTTTCTCTCTCTCTTAAAAAAATCCTATAAAAAAATAAAATATTGTGTCCATCTACAACTAAAATAATATTTTAAACCCTGAATTTTTTAAAATCCTAAACTCAATGAATGATTTTAGCAGCAGATTTGGGAAGTAAAATAAATCCTAGCGCTTTTAAGACAGGTCAGAAGAAAATATCCAGAAGAAGTAAATCCAGAATGTAGGAGGCAGGGGAAATCAAATTCTAATATGCATTATTATAATCAGAAGAGAGAATGAGGTAAAATCAACATTTAGAAAAAGACTCGAAAATTCAAGAAGTGTTTAATGGTCCCAAGCAACATAACTGCAAGAGGAAAAGTGGGTGGGGTGGGGAAAACTACACCTAGGCACTTCCCAATACAACTGTTAAAAAAACAGAGAAAGGACTACAGAAACTAGGGGAGGGATAAGACCAAACAACAATGATAATGGACTCCTTAAAGAAAAATTTTAAAACAGATGGTAATTAATTGGATATTTTAAAATTGCTAAAACTAAGTAATAGTCAAAATTCAGTAGCCAAAAGAAAGATCCTTTAAAAATGGAAACTGGTTTTAACTCTAATCATGAAGTTCATGTCAACCTAATACAGATTATAAAGGTAGCAATATTTAGTGGATAAAATTCTATTCTCTGTTTATCCTTGTACTACCTTTGATACACTAATCAAATCTATCATTAAAGGACAATGTTCAAATAGAATGAAAATAATTTCAAATAAGAAACCAACAGTGTAGAATGCAGAACTACAGAAACTTTAAATATGTGTATAAATTGAATGAATGTCTTGTGGAGTTCACAGTATATGAAGTACTAACATACAATGCCACAACAGTTATCTGATTCAGGAGCTACTTAAAGCCCATAAAAAAAATAATAAACCTATTCATCTATGTCAGGTTTTTATTAAATCCAGAATATATACCATGGCCTTTAAATTATGAGAAGATAAATAAAATTATTATTATATCATTATAATTCCATTATAATTTATGATTACATCAAGCTTATACAGGGGATGAGGAAAATAATTAAAAATATTTAAACTATTAAAAAGATACAAGGAAGAAAAAAAGAACAGGTCATCAAATAGAAAGCAAATTCTTCATAAACCACAGGCACATATTCACATGGACAGACTTATATTTTAGAAAGTCCACTCAAGCGGCTATAGAGAAAACTACTAAGAATTTGAAATAAGTTATATACAAATATAAAAAATGGAGAATGAAGACAGATGATCTAGGTTAGAAACAGAAAAGATGACACAGGCATGAACTAACATAGTACCTGGGGATGAGTAAAAAGAGTACAAACCACAGATGATGACTGAATAAATTTTGGAGGAGTTGAGAAAAATAGTGCTACAATTTAATTGCATTACAAAGAAAATTAATTGCCATTTAGGTCATTCAGATTACTAATAGGGACAGAGAAAACAAGTGTTCTTTAAAAAAAAAAAGTGATAAAATAAGAAATGTTTCTTTGAAACAGGCCAGGAATTTAGAACTGGCCTAAACAAAAATTTGAGATTCTAAAAAGGTCGCTTGGAGATCACAGAATTTTAGAAAAGTTAATGGAAAGGTTTCAATATTTAATGCATTAATTAGGCAACAGAAGTCAAAATACCTAAAAATAGTTAGGTCTGTAAAAAGGACTGTCTTTGCTTTACAAGATTATATATTTATATTTATATTTATATAAATATATATATAAATATATATATACTGAAGAGTAAAATCAGGTGTAAACAAATAAAATCTGACACAACCTATTTTTAGAGAATTCAAGTATTTTTGTGGATTAAAATCTTCAAATGAACTTTCAAAAAATAACTAGCTCCACACTAAGAAGATTAATACATAAATATATACTCCAAACAAGTACTTCTGTAATCATAACTCCTAAGGTCCTTTCCACAGTTCCATTTTGTGTGAACATCTGAGATATTCAAGTCCAAAACTTGTACCATCAATAAGTAAATATTATTCCTTTTTGAAGTTCTTATTCTACTAAAACATGTCATTCCAAATCACTCAGTATTTTTAAAGGTCCAGAGTTAGGGATACAAGTTCAAAACATTAGAATTACATAACTGATCACAATGAAAGGTAATTAAATAGAGGGATCATAGAAAGGGTCTAGAACTTTGAGAGGTATTTCCACATCAGTGACTGTTAATACCATTTTACCACTTCCTGCCTTCATATGAATTTGACAATTGATTACGATGTCCTCACAGCCTTAGTTTATGGTTCCAACTACCTCAGGACTATTAAGACTGACGATGGAAAGAAAAATGTAACTTATATGAAACAAAACACAAAGGAAAAAAGACAAATCTCTACTTATTACAACTAGAAAAATTGTAAATAATCTTAAGAAAAGATAAAATTATCTATTAGTTCACACAGTGATAATAATAACAAACAATGAAAATCTTACTTTTGTAGTGCCATCTCATTTTTCTGGTAGAGTTCATTTAAAATCTCCACTTTCTGCCTTAGAGTTTTGCATTCCTCTTCCAGTCCAACTTTAGAAGACTGTAGTGAATTGCAGTCACCTTCTAATTTCTTTATTTGGTCTGTAAAGGATAAAACAGCTTATCTCTATATGTGTACAAGGACTTAAGAACTTGTTTGAGGGAGTAGTGCCAAGAAAAGTAAAAAGCATGAAAGCAAGAAGCCATTCTTTATCTTTCCAATAAAATTTTAAGTCTTTCCAACATGGCAATTTCTTCTCAAGAAGAACCCACCTTCTAGATTACATTTTGTGGACATCGAGGCTCTTAGCTTAAGTTGTAAGAGTTTTAGATCCTCTTCAACTACTGATATTGTAGTTTGTGTCTAAAAATTGCAGAAAAGAGAGGTATTCTTAAAAGTGAGGCACAGGAAGAATTGACAGGCACGATGCGACTCTTACAAAGAACTATACCCGAGAGATATCCATCATCTGCTTAATTTGATCTT